>NC_063177.1:35913072-35961802 GCF_023159225.1 Perognathus longimembris pacificus | reverse complement strand
TCTCTCTCTCCCTCTGAGTTTGTGCCTGCTTCTATGCAGGGCCTCAGATGGACAGGAAGATGGGGCACAGCCAGGGGGCAGAAGGTGGTTCTGGGGAGACCCTTGAGATGGGAGGTTAATGTGCCCCTTGGGAGTGAAGTCCCACTGGAACCCCTCCCCATCAACTTCCCCCACTGACCAGAGTAGGTAAGAGCCAGTCCCCAAAGGGACCCTGGGGTGGGGGAGGGGGTCACCGGATCCATCCTCCCTGCCTCCCAGCCAGCTTGGAAGAGATGACACCTCCTCCCTCAGGCACCTGTCCATGGAGAGGTAGGGACAGGAATGGGAGGCCCAGAGAAGTGGAAAGATATGCCAAAGATCACTCAGCAAATTAATTAACGGCAGGGTTAGAGTCCAATGGGTTCTTTTCCAGGCCAAGACTGGAGGATGCCTGGGGACTTTTGTTTGCATTGTTAAGACTCTGGGTTGCTTCGAGGAGCTCACAAAATCCAGACTCTACTGCTAGGCAGGAAAGAAACTGGAAAGAGCATCTGGGGGCAGCAGGTTCTCTCCATCCCTGGCCATGGAGGTCCTACGCTGGCCTTTATCTCACCCCCTGGAGAGAGAATTTTTACCTGCCCTGGTTTTGGCTTTGTAAACTTTCCAGGGAACCTCCCATCAAACCCACTGAAGGAAAGATGTGTTTGTTTGTTTTTTCCTCTTCTGGCCCCATCCCACCCCACTAACCTTCCATAGCTCTTGCTTTCTCTTCTCCACCCAGATCCTTGAGCCAGAAGTTGGGGGCAAGGGAAGAGAGACATTTCTTCTTCTTTTTCCTTCCTTCCTTCCTTCCTTCCTTCCTTCCTTCCTTCCTTCCTTCCTTCCTTCCTTCCTTTCTTTCTTTCTTTCTTTCTTTCTTTCTTTCTTTCTTTCTTTCTTTCTTTCTTCTTTCTTTCTTTCTTCTTCTTTCTTTCTTTCGTTGGTCAGCTGTGGGGCTCGAACTCAGAGTCTGGGTTCTGAACCTGAGCTCTTTAGCGCAAGGCTAGTAGTGTTCTACCACTTTGATCCACAGCTCCACTTCCAGTTTTCTGGTGGCTAATTGGAGTTAAGAATCTCATAAACTTCCCTGCTTTGATCTGTGATCCTTAGATCTCAGCCTCCTGAGTAGCTAGGATTACAAGTGCCTGGATTAGATACATTTCTTCTTCTTACTTCAATTCCTGCCAGTTCTTTGTCATCATCTCCCCCTGGGAATTGCTCAGGGCCACTACTCACTTCTCCTAGTCCTGGTTCCTTGATCTGTTCTGGAGACTGTAGGAAATGTAAGTTTCCTAACTCTGGTGAGATTCTGATGGGGCTGGGGGGAAAGCAGACCCCATCCTTGGGAATACCCAGCTTGACTAAGCAAGACCCAAGTTACATGAAGAGAAACCAGGCAGGCTGTTGCCAGAGGGAACCACAGACATCAAGACTGCAGACGTAGGGGTAGAAAGTTGTAAGGAGGTGTTTGGAGCAGTTCTTGGATCTAATGGAGAAGATGAACTATCTTTAACATTGGCATGGGGATGCCTAGGAAGAGGTAGGTAGCCAGGAGCTGAATGTCAAATCCCTGCCAGATACAAGGGAGAGAAAAGTCAAATACAGTCTTCAAGCCAGGGTGAATGGAGAAATGCTTGAGGATGAGCCGCTGGACCAGAGTGACTTGCTATGTACCATGAACACAGGCTCAGGGTTGGCATCTGAGGGTGAGTGGCAGACAGGAGAAGTCGCCTCACCCACCTCTGGGCCCACAGCACCCTGCCCTGTCCACTTCCAGTCCACTGAACAGCAAAGTGGGGACCACCACCTGCTCAAATCCTCCACTGGGCAATACCTCCGAAAGGCCTTCCTTGTGTTTGGCCACAACTCCTCAGGTAGCCATTGAAGGTTTGGCAAGATAAAGGTGGGAGAGAGGCTGGAAGCCATGGCCACATTGAAAGTGGCTGGGAGGGAGGAGGAGGTAAGCAGAGGGCAGGGCTGGGAGAGGATCTGTCCGGGCGAAGCCACCTGCTCATCGGACACGCCACGCTGGGAATCAGAATCTGCGGTGAGTGGGAATGGGCCAGGCTGGCAGGAACAAAGGATGAAAGGGAGGTGGGAGGCTCCGCCTGGGACACACCCACCCACCACTGACGTACTTCAGTGGCCTGTGACCTCAGTAAGGTCGTCAGATCCTGTCCAATTGCACTGTCCCAGTGGGGTCCCTAGGTACCCCAGCCCCCAAACAGAGCCCGAGAGGTGCCCAGGAGGGCTGGCTTGTCAGGAAGCGCCTAGAGAATCAGGATCCACAGACCCCCCTTGGGAGGAAAGCATGATCTCAGTGAACCCAAGTCCCCATGGTTGACTATCTACATCTGTGCAAGGATCTGACAATGGAGGGGGCAGGTTTCAGTGGGGGTCTGAGGATGAGAGGGCCAGAGCCACTCCTCCCGTGCTGCTATAGGTCTAAGTGGCAAGCTAGCCTTGCATGGCAGGCATGATTCCAGGCTTTCTGGATTGGTTGAGGGGTCCTTCACTCAGCTCACTAATAATCCTACTACCCTAAAGCCAAGTTCTCTGGGAGGTTAGCCATGATGGCTCACACTGTAATCCCAGCACTCAGGAGGCTGAGATATGAGGATCATGAATTCAAGGCCAGACCTTGAAGTACATAGTGAGTTTTGGGACAACTTGAGTGAGCTACCTAGTAAAACCCTGTTGCAAAAATACATACATAAATAAAAGAAGGAGAAAAAGAAGAAAAAGAAGGAGAAGGAGGAAGCCAGAAAGAAATCTCTTTGGAGCTGAGCGCTGGTGGCTCGGGCCTGTAATCCTAGCTACCCAGGAAGCTGAGATTTGAGGAACATGGTTCAAAGCCAGCAGGAAAGTCCATGAGACTCTTATCTCCAATTAACCACCAGAAAACTAGAAGTGGTGCTGTGGCACAAGTGGTAGAGCACTAGCCTTGGGCTGAAGAGCTCACATACAGTCCCCAGGCCCAGTGTTCAAGCCCCATGACTAAAAAGAAACAGAAAAGAAAAGAAATCTCTTTAGAGGTCAGTCCTCCTTCGGTGTATTCCTAGCTGAGCCTAGTCCTGCCTCCTCCAGTGTCAGATCTTAGTACAGGTGTAGATAATTGACCGTGGGGACTCTAAATGCCTGTTTCCTTGGACCAGTAGGGGAGTGGAAGACAGTGATGGTAGTGTACAGCTACCTCCTCCTGAGTCCACTTGGGGAGCAGATGAGCTCTCTTTGCATCCTCTCTCCAAACTTTGGAGCAAGAGGCCTGGGAAGGAAGGATTCTGGCTGAGAACTCTACTTCCAAACAGCTTCCCACTACCAGAAACCAAGTCAGGACCACAGACACAGCCCCATTTGCAGTCACAGCCGCATGCATTCCCAGACACCAAGGATGGATGAAGCTCCTTCAGCAGAGGGTGGCACACCGTGGCACCTGTGGAGATTCTCTGCCACCCAACGCATGCACGTACACTCTTCACCCAGCACACACCCCTCAAGGGGCAGCACCCACTGAGAGGCTTATCCAGACCCCAACGTGGACAGATTTTGTGATCACTCTTGGTTTCTCACACCCCCTAAAGTGACCATGAGAGTCCAGGCATACCCCTTCACTGTGCCATTTTAATCAACCCTCAGGTGCTAGTGGCATGTACCTGCAATCCTAGATACTCAGGAGGCTGAGAGCTGAGCATCTTGGTTTCAAGCCAGCCTCGGCAACAAAGTCTGTGAGACTCTTATCTCCAATTAACCACTGAAAAGCCTGAAGTGGAGCTGTGGCTCAAGTGGCAAAGTTCCAGCCTTGAGCAAAGAAGCTAAGGGACAGTGGGCTAGGCATGTGGCTTAACGGTTGAGTGCTTGCCTAGCATGCATGAAGCCCTGGGTTCAATTCCTCAGTACCACATACACAGAAAAAGCTGGAAGTGGCGCTGTGGCTCAAGTGGTAGAGAGCTAGCCTTGGGCAAAAGAAGCTCAAGGACAGCATCCAGGCCCTGAGTTCCAGCCCCTATACTGGTACCCCAAAAATGCTCTTGATACTGCACCTTACCATCCCCCAGGCATTCACACACACTGCCAAAGTTCCCTTCACTCATGGACCCCTGTCACACACTCTCCACGCCCACAGGGAAGCTGGTGCACTGAACATTTCCAGTGTTCTGGACGCTGGATGATATTCAGGAACAAAGAGAGTCAAACAAAGCACCTTTAGGAGCTGTTGTAGATGTTTAGAAAGCAGTGTGTTAAGAGCTGGGATGCGATTAAGGGTGTCATGCTAAGGGGATTGACCCAAGTAGGGATCGTGGACCTTCCCACATCCATCCATGGGCAGCCAGCCCAAGCTGCCTGAATCAGCACCACCATTATATGGCCTCCATCATCCATTTGACTTTCTACACTTGAGAGGTCCTCACCTGCCCAATGGTGCATTATCTCAGCTGTTCTATTGATGCTGTCTGGACCCTCCAGTGCTGACCCTCATGTCCACCATCTAGCCCACGGCTCACTCGATCTCATCATCTCTCCCAAAAGACAAGGTCCCATGTCACTAGAGAAGCCATAATTGACAGGTGCAGAGGCTGCCACGGGAGTTTTGGAACAGGTAGAGGAAGGGTTCCTGAGGCAGGGGGCTCTGGAGCTGGGCTAGGGGAAGGGGGTGGGGGGCTGGCTCCAGTGCCCTCTCCTCCGCTCTGCAGGTGTAATTAGCCCTGGCAGATGAAAGGGCGTCTTTGAAAGCAGGTGAGATCCTTGTCTGTCAGCAGGGCGCTCTGGGTGGCATAGGCAGCTTATCCTGAAACCACACACAAGGCACCAGAGCCGTGCTGTCTGGGTGCTGCCCGGGAGGCAGGGAGGCAGACCCCAGGGGTGTGAGCCTCTGACTTCCCACTCCCCAATATCTCAGCCTTGGGCTTCCTGCTCTTTGGACAGGAGCTTCTCAGAACCAAGAGTCGTCCAGAGCTTGACAATGCCACTCCCAATAGTCTGCTGTCCCAAGCCTGGGGCCTAAAGGGACAGGGTGCTCCTCCCCCCCCCCAAAGCTGGACAGGAGGCCAAGGACAATGGCCCTAGGCAGTCCTTTCATCCTGAGATCTCAAAGCAGCCATCTAATTAACCCCGCCCAGGTCGGGGACTCCCTCTGGAGTCCCTTTGGAGGGGTGCGGTCTGGGACCAGTAGTTCTCAGATCCCAACTTGGATAGGAGCCCCAAGAGCACAAGGTGTCCCAGTGTTCATTCTGTTTGGGATCTTGGGTGTCTAGAGGGCCAGCAAAGTGGGGGGGAAGGGGGTGCTGACACCAAACTCTGAAAGGGGACTCTGAGGAAAGCAGGCGTATGAGATCTTAGGGTGTTATTCCCTAATGTTCCCACGCATCCAGTCGCAGATTGGGGTCACACTCACGCAAAGTGAACCTCAGAGACGTGCAGTGTGCAGAAGGCCAGAGAGGAGTGAACCCAGTGCATGATTCCAGTTATATAAAGATCAAAAGTAGGGGGAAAAACCAAACCCTAATCTATAAGTCTTTGAAGTCAGAGTAGGGATTCCTTATCCTTGGGGGGTTAGTAAGCTGAGGGGCCGCCAAAGGTGCTGGGGGGTAGTGGTAATGCTGGGTTTTGTGAGTTGAGTGGTGCTTAGCATCTGGGTGTGTCTGTGTTGTGAAAATTCATCTTGAGTTTCCCTTTTGTTTTTTTCTTTTTGGTACTGGGATGGAACCTCGGGCCTGGCTCAGGCTAAACACATGCTCTACCATGGAACCATTCACCCTGGCCTAAAGTTTTATACTTAATGACTTACGTCATATACTTATGACACTTTCCCATATGTATATCCTAGGTCAATATGTATGTATGTATGTATTTGTCAATATGTATTTATGTTCTAATATTTTTACAGGTCAAACCAAGATTTCGCTTGATGATTCTTATTTCTTTATTTTTGTGCCAGGCCTGGGCTTGAACTCAGGGCCTGGACTCTAGGTTGTGAGGATGATTCTTTAACGGGACTTTGCTATTCCTCTCTTTCTTCTGCTAGAAGTTCACAAGATTCACAGCAGTATGAAATCCTGATTAGTCTAGAGGCTTGGAGATTTTCTTTTCCTCCTCCTCCTCCTCTTCATTCTTCTCCTCCTCCTCTTCCTCCTCCTCCTTCTCCTTTTGTTGGTCAAGGGGCTTGAACTCAGGGCCTGGGCACTGTTCCTGAGCTCTTTTGATCAAGGCTAGCACTCTATCACTTTGAGCCTCCGCTCTATATCTGGTTTTCTACTTTCTGGTTTCTTGTGTACAAGAGTCTCATAGTCATTCTTGCCTGGATTGGCTTTGAACCTCCATCCTCAGCTCTTAGCTTCCTGAATGAATAACTAGGATTCCAGGTGTGAGCCACCAGCACCCAGCTGAGATGTTCTATTCTGTTGTTTGTTTGTCCCCTTGTAGTGTGTGGGATCAAACCCAGGACCTTGCACGTCCCAAGCATGTGCTTTTCCATTGAGTTACATCCCCAGTTGAGAATTTCTTGACTATATAGAGGTGTGGGGACCGAAACTGTGCCATCATACAGGTACAAGAACCTGCATCTCATTCTCCACCTTCACTCCAGCACTCACACACCTATCCTACTCAGCTTTGATGCCAAGGGAACCAAGGACATCACCAGGATCCTCGCTCCCATTGTCCTTTAAGTCAGGGTCCCACCCTCTCCTGTCAGCTCTGTCCCTTTCATCTCAGCTCATCCAGGCTCCAGGGCTTAAAAGACACAGATGAAGAGAAGAGGAAGGGTGTTTGTGAAGGAGCCTCTGGTCTCCACCTTATCTAATGACATCCCTGCTCCTCTGTCCTTCCTCCACCCAAGAAGAGGACCAGGGCATTGCTTGTCTCTGCTGTAGTAAGGAAGGAGACTTTGAGATGACGTCCTGATAGATAACAGGGATGAGAAGTCCTTAGGGACGCTGAGAAAAGAAAAACCAAGATGCCGTGAAGACTAATTTGGCGGGAGACAGAGGGAAAGGCAAGATCATCTTTAGGGGTCTTAAGCATGCTAGATTCACATGGTGAAGAGCCCATCACCCACATATAAATGCCATGGAGGTGTTTGGAGGCAGAGCCTAATTTTCTGGCCAATGCCAGTCCCCCCCCCCAGAACTCATCCTACCCAAGTAGCTCCCCACTCACCCTTAAACACACTAAGAAGAGGGATTTGTTCTCTGTGACTTTCCTTCTAGTAGAAGGAATCCATATACCTCACACGTATTCCAGAAGCCTTTGTTTTGTATTCTTTAATTTTATAGTAAGCACCAGAAATGTCTGGCACATAGTAGGCACTCCCTAAATGTTTTGTGGGTGAATGAATGGTTCCTTTGCTTGGAAAGATCTCCCCCATTTCCAGAAGTCCATCCTTCATCTGTATCACTGTCTTACGTGTTCAGTTGTTCTGGTCCTCAGCCCACATCAGTCATCACTTATTGAGTACCTACTGCATACAAACCATTGTGAGGTATGGTTTTTTTTTTCCTCTCCATAATTTAAGAATCTTTGCTCTTCCCAGTCCCCCTTGCTGTGCCCTTCCTCCTCCAAGTTCAGCCTTCATTCAATGTTTCAGTGGTTTATTCTCAAAGAAGTGCCCAGAACTGACAAAATGTGACATGAGCAAGAGCTTTGCTTTCTCTGGTCAAGACTCTACCCAGTGTGCTTTTTCTTTTGTTTCCACTTAAGAGAACTGATGGATTGGGGAGGGGGGGAGTCATGTCTCAAATGGTAGAGCAAAGTTCTGAGTTCAAACCTCAGAACATGGAGATATATGAGCTAAACTGAATTGGAGTGAAAAATCTACTTCTCTCTCCATTTCTCTTTGTGCCTCTGCCTCTCTCCTCCTCCTCCTCCTCCTCCTCCTCCTCCTCCTCCTCCTCCTTCTTCCTCTCTCTCTCTCTCTCTCTCTCTCTCTCTCTCTCTCTCTCTCTCTCTCTCTGTGCTGGTCCTGGGGCTTGATCTCAGGGCCTGGGCTAGCACTTTACCACTTGAGTCACAGCTCTACTTCTGGCTTTTTGGTGACTAACTGAATATAAGAGTCGCATGGACTTTCCTGACTGGGCTGGTTTTGAACAGTGATCCTCAGCTCTCAGCCTTCTGAATAGCTAGGATTACAGGTGTGAGCCACCAGCACCCAGCTCCCATGTTTCCCCACCCCTCCCCCTCTGTGCCAGTCCTAGGGCTTGAATCCAGGACCTGGGTACTGTTCCTGAACTTTTGTGCTTAAGGCTAGTGTTCTATCACTTTGAGTCATCACACCATTTCCAGTTTTTGGTAGTGTAACTTGAGTCTCATGGATTGTCCTGCCTGGGGTTGGCTTTGAACCAAGATCCTCAGATCTCAGCCTCCTGAGTAGCTAGGATTACCAAAACCACGCGTTTCTCTTTACTGGAGAAGTCTCCGTTTCTGTGATCCCATCTGTCTCTTCCCTGGGCTGTAGATATGTCTCAGGCACTCTAACATTCTCCACTTTCTCATTTCTTTCCTTCCCTGCTAACAGGTAAACAGGTGGTTGAGAAAAAAAAAGGAAAAGAAAGAACAACAACAACGGGGGAGAACTAGAGTGGGAGATATCCTCCCAGGTTTCAGGGTCGCAGGTAGCTCCAACCCCAGCTGGGAACGAGTCCCGACAGGTGCAGCTGCTGTCCAGATGTTGCGCAATGCCAGGCGCGTGTCCAGAACGCAGCCTCCATCCCCACCCGGCCCCAGGACCGAGTGTGTGCGCCTGGGGTGGGGTGGGGTGGGGTGGGGGCTGTAGAGGGAGCAGACATCCCTGCTCAGGCCCCCTCTCGCGGCGTGTTGGCCGGGCCGGGCCGGGGAGGGAGTTCCCGGCGTCTGGGCCGAGGGTGGGGGGGGGGTGGGGGGAGCTGCCGGCCGGGCGGGGTGAGTAAGGCCCAGCGGACGCAGGAGGCTCAGTGGCGGCGGCGGCGGCGGCCACGGGGAGGAGGGTAATTACGCAGGGAGGCTCTCGCCACAGCACGTCCCCACAAATGAGAGGCCCCGGGCCCCAGACACCACACAACAAAGCAGGAGGCAATTATTTGGCTCCAGTGGGAGGGGACAGCCCTTCGCCGGCCCACTGCAGCCGAACACCCCCGGCCTGGCTGAGGGCACGGAGGGTGGGGTGCAGGGTCCACTCTCACCACCACCACCACCACCACCACCATCACTACCCCCCAGGGCCTTCAGGGCAGAGGCCGAGCCCCGGGGGACTCCTGCTGGGCTGCCCTTCCAGGGGGGTCGAGGCTTGGGAAAGGCCGAGCTGTAGGAGGCCTCGAGGTGATTAGCCCCCAGCCAGCCTGGAGCCTCCCACAAGGCCTCGGGGTGGCTTTCCCGGCTCCCCGCGGGAGAGCGAGGAGGGCCGCCGCCGGCCGGGGCCGGAGCCTTCCCCGCGGAAGGCGCTCTCTTGGGTCCTGGGGAAGCCCAGTGTCCCACTTTGGGGCCCCCTTCTCCGGCCGTGGCCGCAGGACTGGCCACTTGGAAGCTCTTGGTAGGAAAACCATAGCGGAGGAAGCTGCAGCCAGGGAGATTCCAGCGCTCTAGGCCTGGAATTCTCACAACGGATATGCAAATCACATGTAAATCTGTCCCCTTTAATCCCACCCTCACCCCACCCCACCCCTCAGATCAGGCTTAATGGATGGAAGCCTAAGCCTGACCTGCTGGGAAACCCACCAGCCTTTGCTTGCTTCCTCCCATGGACTGACCATCCATTGATCCTTACAGGAAAACCAAGCAAATCCTGCCAACACTTTAGACTCACTGGAGACCTTCCTGGAGAGAACTTTCCCTTCTGTAGATGAAAGAGCCCAAAGTACAGATGGAGAAAAAGAGGCCTTGAAGAGAGGAAGGTACTTTCCCCTACTCTAACAGCCCACCTGCAGGATGACAGGCTCCTGAAACCTTCTGACAACAGCCTTAGGTTATCAAAGCATGCCAGACCAGGGAGGGGTAAGAGAGCAGAACAGCTAGTCCTGACTTCCTCTCCTTTCTGGTCTCAACTTTGCCTTTAACCTGCTGGGTGAGCTTGGGCAAGTCCCTTTTCTTCTCTAAGCCTCAGTTTCACTGGGCATCTGGGGCGGGGATGGGGGTGGGGAGTCCTCTCTTTGTATAAGGGCCACCCAGCATTGCTGCAAAAGACTTGCTGCAAAGACTTAAATTTTTTCTTTTCATGGCCCCCTTCAACCCCCCTCCCTGCACCAAAGATGAGCCCCTCACCTTGTCTGTCTTTGTTTTCAAAATCTCACTCAAAATTCATCCCATGAAGTCCCCCTGACTAACCTTGCTGACTGATTGCTCTTTTATTTATTTATTTTTTATTTATTTATTTTTGCCAGTCCTGAACCTTGGACTCAGGGCCTGAGCACTGTCCCTGGCTTCTTTTTGCTCAAGGCTAGCACTCTGCCACTTGAGCCACAGTGCCACTTCTGGCTGTTTTCTGTATATGTGGTGCTGGGGAATTGAACCCAGGGCCTCATGTATAGGAGACAAGCACTCTTTGCCACTAGGCCATATCCCCAGCCCTGATTGCTCTTTTATGTTAGGGTCCCCTCCAGGGGAGAAAGGCTTCCTGGCCTTCTCTACTTGTCCTTGCTGATCTCTTCCTGGAACATCTCCCAGGAAACTTTGAAAATGTCTACAACACCCATTGTGTCCCCTTCTGCACCCAAACCAGGGGCAGGTCTGTCTTTTCCATTAAACTCAGGGCCTCTAAAAGACAAGGGATGTGTCTCCCCCACCCCCCACCCCCGCCGCCCCCTAAGCTATTGGAGCTCTTTGAGAGCAAAGAGTTCCCATCAAGGCAGAACTGTCTCTACCATCAGATTAAGACTTTAGGACTTTCCCATGGCATTGAAGACTCTGCCTTCTCTACCTGCCTCAACCTTAGATGTTTCAGAAGTCATTCTACAGAGGGACAGCCACCAGGACAGCCCACCTCTCCCAGGTTTGCAGTGACCCCTTTTTCAGCATCCCTCTCAATCCTTTTTTTCTGGGTCTCAACCGCTGCTAAAGGAGGGAATGTTTGCCACACACCCCTCTCCTGCCTGGGAGTGGTTCTGCCTCTTCCTTCCTTTGGAATTTCTGGTCTGACACCTGCCTCGTCCTCTTCCAGCATCCTGCTGCCCTCGTTCTCCCTCTCTCAGGCCTCAAGGTGAGCATTCGCCATCTGCTAAAGATGGTACATTCTTGGAGTTGTCTCCCAGGCTCCCTGACACCTCGCGAGGCCTGAGAATCCTGTTCATCTTCCTCCACCACCCCCAGAATACCTGGGTCCTTTGCTTCTCAGCCCCCACCCTAGGCCTCCTGGGACCTGCAATGCTGTCTATCCTAACTAAAGTCCTAGCTGCCTTCTCTCTAGAGCCCGGGGGGCATGTTCCAGCTTTAGGCCTTTCCTAAGTGTAGCCCTCCTCTTCCTCCTCCACCTCTCCTCAGTCTCTGCCTGAGGGAAAAATCCCTATCTGAGCGGCATTCATTTACGTGCTACTTTTGCTGGTCCAACCCAAGCAAATTAATGCAAATGTAAGGCAAACAAAACGAAAAGAGGAGCAGCCCCAGAAGGCTCTGCTGCAGAACTCTACACCTGAAGAAATCTTTTTTTTTTTTCCTCCTCCAAAGATAGTCGAAAGCTTAGAGAGAAAAATGAGTTATTTGTGCATTCCTGGCCAGAATGCCTGGTCCTTGGTAACCTTTCAGAGGCCCCTGACCTGACTTGGGCAACAGGTATGCTGTCTCCTTGCCCTTTGGCCCTGGCCAACTATGAGTCTTCTTTCACACTGTTTCAATATATTTTTCTTCATGAAGATAGCCTCCATCCCTTCCCTGGCTCCTGACACTGCTTGCCCTTTGCACAGGCCTGCACTCCACCAATACTCCCTGAGGATGTGTGAAGGTAGTTCCTCCTGGAATCTCAGCAGAGCTGAGGAGCCCTGCTGGCCACTGAGAGCTCCCCATTAGCCTGCCCCAGGACCCCAAATCTCTGTGATTAGAGTGTCTCTGTGAGTTCCACGTTCTGTTTAAAGATATATGACCCTGGTGGGGTGGAGGAGTGATTAGCTGACACATTGTGGCATTATTAACATGCTAGCAGAAAATAAGTACTTGGAATCTTCTGGTAGCTCTGGAGTTGTTGGAGAGGACCTAGAGGCAGGGCTGGGGTAGAAGGAAGAATAGACACTGTCTAAAATGCACTTCATTGCACTTTGCACTCAGGAGACCAAGAAAGGAGGATTTTAAGTCTGAGCCAGCCTGGGCTGTGTAGTGAGACCCCATTAAAAACAAAAAGAAAGTTGGGTACCAGCGGTTCATGCCTGGAATCCTAGCTACTCAGGAGGCTGAGATCTGAGGATCACGGTTCAAAGCCAGCCCAGGCAGGAAAGGCCATGAGATTTATCTCCAATTAACCACTGGGAAACCAGAAGTGACAGTGTAGCTTAAAGTGGTAGAATGCTAGCCTTGAGTATAAAAAGGCTCAGGGATTAGCACCCAAGCTCTGAATTCAAGCCCCATGACCAAGAAAGAAAAACAAAAGGAAAATATAAAGAAGAGAAAAGAAAAAAAAGATTTAATCAGTGACACTTAATAAACACTTGCTATATATGTTTCTGACACTGAGGTGGGCCAGGTGGAGAACAAGAGTGTCAGCCCCGGGCTGGGAAGATGGCCTAGTGGTAGAGTGCTTGCTTCGTATCCATGAAACCCTGGGTTCGATTGCTCAGCACCACATCTATAGAAAAAGCCAGAAGTGGCGCTGTGGCTCAAGTGGCAGAGTGCTAGCCTTGAGCAAAAAGAAGCCAGGGACAGTGCTCAGGCCCTGAGTCCAAGGCCCAGGCCTGGCAAAAAAAAAAAAAAAATAGAGTGTCTGCCCTCACTTAGCACAACTGGCCTTTCTCAAACTTGAATTAGCCCCGTGTTCCCCGGGGTGCTCTTTAAAACCCAATCGCATTAAAACCTGCGTTCATTAGGACCCAAGCCCCTCTTGATTCTCCGAGTCGGAGGGGATGCAGGAATGGTTACTTCCTTGCTGCCTTTCCCGGTGATGTAGAGGCATCTGGTCTCATGACCACACTTTGCAAAGCCCTGCTGGCATGTCCTAGGATCTCAGGACAGCCTGGAGTTTCAGACCCAGAGAGAAGCAGAAAACATGAGTGTGGTTCTGGGCAGAGTCGTCAGTGAGGACGAGGGGCTAGGAGGGGGCACACACTGTCTTCCCCAGAGCCAGTCCTGGCCTGTCCTTTGCCTGGCTCCCTTTGCTAGCTGGCCCCAGGTGGAGGGGCTTGGGGAACCCTGCTCATTTCTGCTCTTCATCTCCCTTAGGGGGGCCCCAGAGTACCTTCTGAGTCCAGAAGGGCTATCAGTGGGAAGAGATGAAAGAGACCCCTCCAAGACCCCATGATCCTCTGGTATCTCCTGTCCCCAGGGCTCAGAAGCCTCTTGGAGCCAGTGTCTCCTCTAAGAGAAAGGCTGAAAGGAAGGGATTTGGGGAGGGGGAGCAGAAATGGAGGTGGGGAGCAGGGGGTGAAGCAGAGAGGGAGGCTGGCCCTCCTCCTCTCCAGCGCCTGGCTTTTGATGCTGGGGCTGCTGAGACATCTCTCCCGGAAACTCAAGGCCAGACAGATAAACACAGATGGAGGGAGACTAGGCTGTTTTATTTATGGGCCCGGTGACAGGCCCTCTCCTGTCTCAGAGTCACTAATCTACCAGGCGGAAGAGACATCCCACCCCCTCGCCACCCTCTTCCCTCCTGACTAAGACTGGGGCTCAGCCTGGCTCCTGGCCTTCTCAGCCAGACCCTCAAGAGTCAGCTCTTGTGTCTGGGGACACAGAGAGTCTAGGGGGCTCAGGAGACCCCTCCTCTCCTTTCCACTGCTGCAGAGGAGGGAGCCAGGTCTACTCTGTGTTGCCTGCATCTCCTAGGGAGCTCACTTCCTGTGCATGGACCTGGAAACAGGAAGATGGCATTGGTGCTACCTTGGGCTCCTTTACACTGCCTTGCTTTGCCTTGGGATGGCCCTGAGAAGACCCCCCTGGGCCACCTGGCTTGGGCCTATCCCCAGTAGCAGCTGATGAGTCTGTCTGATGTCCCTGAGGGGTTGGGCCCAGAGCTGAAGGTCCTGCCCCTGTGTTCATACCTCTCGTGTATATTCTTCTTAACACCCAATAAACTGGGTTTCTGGGGACCCATGTTAATTCCCTCTCTCTCTACCTCCACCCGCTCCCCCACCCATCCTTTGCAAGTCTGAAGGACTGATCTGACAGTGGCTGTGGGAGGAGCCCCAGCAGGAACCCCAATCTCTCAGGGTCTTTTCATTCCCTTCTGCTCTGCCAGGCCCTAAATTCAAGCCCTATGACCTGTCTACACTGGCCTTTTATTCTGACACCTTTATCCAAGTTTTTCCTAAATCTCTAAGAGTGTGAAAGGGAGGGGGGTGGAGAGGAGAAGTAACTTACCCTTAAGGTGAGAGAGAATGAGTCCCTCAGCCCCCAGGGTCAGAGGTGAGAGGAGAGCCAAAGGGCTGGGAGAGGAGGAGGTCAGAGAAGGGGCAGATCTGTACCTGTCAGTGGCTTTGAGGCTGGACACTTGGAGCCTTCAAGAGATTCCCCAGAGATTCAGGGATTTGGCTCATGGGATCAGACTGCCCGGCTCCCTGACTCACTGTGGCCAGAGCCAGACAGGGACCTGCTCAACTCGACTCTCTCTCTCTCTCTCTCTCTCTCTCTCTCTCTCTCCCATTTAAGTGACTTTGGGTCATCCACGGGCCAGGGAAGAACTTCAATAAGACACTTCCCCTCCCTGCCGTGTCCTCCCTCCCTTCCCTGATTGTTGGCACCTGGTCCTAGCACAGGCCGCCCCAAGCCTGGGAAGGAGAGAGATCTAGAAGTCTGCTTTGAAGTCTCAGGCTGTTTCTTCTTTGGGTCAGAGGCATAGGGTGGAGATCCATGGTATTCATGAGCCTCTCCTCTCAGAATCTGTTTTATATTCTCCAGGAAGCTCTTCCCCCAGTAAGCTCCTTAGCCCTCTGCCCCACATTCTCTCTCCACTCAGCTGGCACTGTTCAAGCATTCCATTCATCTGCTGTCTGGTCTCCACTTTCTGGTCTCCACTGATGAATCAGAGATGTGCTGTCCTCCCCCTCAGACTGAGAAACCTCTGTGGTCAAGAACCACGCCTCCCCTAGGCCACTAGCCTGCTTCCTGCAAGGGTCCTCACACTGAGCTCAGGAATCTGTTTGCTGGCCAGAAAGTCAGCAGCAGGGGGAATGAGAAAGGACTGACAGGGCTGAGAATATGGCCTAGTGGCAAGAGTCCTCGCCTCCTATACATGAAGCCCTAGGTCTGATTCCTCAGCACCACATATAGAAAACGGACAGAAGTGGCACTGTGGCTCAAGTGGCAGAGTGCTAGCCTTGAGCAAAAAGAAGCCAAGGACAGTGCTCAGGCCCTGAGTTCAAGCCCCAGGACTGGCCAAGAAAGAGAGAGAGAGAGAGAGAGAGAGAGAGAGAGAGAGAGAGAGAGAGAGAGAGAGAGAGAGAGAGAGAGAGAGAAAGGACCGCTATTCCGACACTCAGGTGAGGGTTTTGTTTTGGTGTGGGACTCGAATTCAGGGTCAGGGTGCTGTTCCTAAGCTTTTTTATTTTATTTTATTTTTTTCTGCTCAAGGCCAGTGATCTAACTCTTTTTTAAAAATTCTTTTTTTGTTTTTGTTTGTTTGTTTGTTTTACCAGTGCTTGGGCTTGAATTCAGGGCCTGAGTACTTTTTGCTTCTTTTTGCTCAAGGCTTTTACTCTACCACTTGAGCCACAGTGCCACCTCCAGCTTTTTTCTACATATGTGGTGCTGAGGAATCGAACCTACAGCTTCATGTATACGAGGCAACCACTTTACCACTAGGCCATATCCCGAGCACTAGTGCTCTAACTCTTGAACCATAGTTCCACTTCTGGCTTTTTGAGTGGTTAATTGGAGATAATAATATAGACTTTCTCACCCAGGTTGGCTTTTTGAACTGCAATCCTCAGATCTCCGCCTCCTGAGTAGCTACGATTACAGGCGTGAGCCCCCCGTGCCTGGCTCAGGTGAGATTTCTGAAAGGTAAGCCAGAGAGCCATTGGGAGCACAGGGAAAGCTTCACAACCCTTCCCTCCCTCCCTTCCTTCCCTTTCTCTTTCTCCTTTTTTCTTTCTTAGGCAACTTCTGATGGTAATGATGACTATGATGATGATGATGATTGCATCAGTACTGTGACTTAACTCAGGGCCTCTTTCTCTTGTTTGGTTTTGTTGCTCGAGACTACCACTTGAGCCATACCACCACTTCTGTCTTTCTGCTAGATAATTGCACAGAAATGTCTCACTAACTTTTCTGTCTGGGCTGGATTGGAACTGCAGTGCTCAGATTCTCAACCTCCGAGTACTAGGATTGTAGTAAATTTCTTTGACAATTAAAATTTAGCCTGGGACTGGGAAGGTGGCTGAGTGGTAGAGTGCTTGCCTAGCATGAATGAAGCCCTGGGTTTGATTCCTCAGTACCACATAAACAGAAAAAGCTGGAAGTGGTGCTGTGGCTCAAGTGGTAGAGTGCTAGCCTTGAGCAAAAGAAGCTCATGGACATTGCCAGGGCCCTGAGTTCAACCTCCCCACCCCCACAAAAAAAAAGGTCCCCATGAAACTCTTATCTCCATTTAACCACTCAAAAACTGGAAGTGGAGCTGTGGCTAAAAGTAGTAGAGCCAGGGACCGCACCCAGGTCCTGAGATCAAGCCCCATGACCAAAAAAAAAACTGTATATATGTAGCCATCGATGCAGGAGGAGAGAGTAGTATAAGATTTCCCTGGATAGCTTCAGGTTCTGCCTCCTGCTCCACCCTCCCATTCCCACTTGCATCATCCTTGGGGGGCACAGAATGATGGTGGGGAGCAGTCTGTTTCCATCTTTATTCCAGTCCTGGGGCTTGAACTCAAGGCCTGGGTGCTCTTCTCGAGCCTCTTTGTGCTCAAGGCTAGCTACTCTGCCACTTGGGCCACAACACCATTTCCAGCTTTTTCTGGGTAGTTTATTGGAGATAAGTGTCTCACAGACTTTGATACCCTGGCTGGCTTTGAACCATGATCCTCAGATCTCAGCCTCCTGAGTAGCTAGGATTACAGGTGTGAGCCACCAACGCCTGGCCTCTCCCATCTTTTGAAGGAATTCACCGCTCCTGTCTCCTCCTCCTCTCACTTGCCTCTTCTGCCTGCCTGAGAAGCCTGGCTCCGTGCCAGCCGTGCCTGCCGTCAAGCTGCTCGGCTCCACCCAGGTCCTTACTCAGGGCTATACCGGCTGGGCAGGCAGTGCCTCCTCTTCCTCACAGTCACCCTTCTTCCCTTAGCTACCTCTCTCCCTCCTAGGAGAGCCACTGGTATTTGAAGCAACTGGTGGACCACTCGGAACGCAGGGACAAGTCTCTACTTGTGATGCGGAAAGTGGGTGTGTTTCCTCCCTTGGGTGTGTTTTCACCTCCCTCTGTCCTCTCTCCTCATTCAGGTGATTTGGGAATCCATAGTCAGGGAGAGGTCATGGCATTCACCTGCCTGCCTCTGTCCCACCCCCCAATGTGGATGAACATCTCTTTGGGGTTTGGGACCACCACCATCCCCCTGAGAGAGGAACCCTCCTGGGTGAACAAAAGCAATCATGCTATTCAATGTACATTATGTAACTTGTGGGCAGGGACAGGAGGGGGAAACTGAGGGAAAGTGAAGGAAGGGGGTAAGAGTGTCCACAAAAGAAATGTACTAGCTGGGTGCCGGTGGCTCATGCTTATAATCCTAGCTACTTAGAAGGCTGAGACCTGAAGATCACAGTTCAAAGACAGCCTGAGAAAGAAAATCCATGGGTTCCTAATCTCCAGTTAACCACCAGAAAACTGGAAGTGGTGCTGTCTGTGACTCAAAGTGGTAGAGCACTAGCCTTGAGTAGAAGAGCTCAAGTGCCTAGGCCTCCAAGTTCAAGCCCCACAACAGACAAAACTACTACTAATAATAATAAAGGAGCCCTCCCTCCGCTCCTCCCCAGTCTTTCTAAAGCAGTACATGGTACCATCGCTCCCCTGCCCTACTTTGTCTCCTCATTGGAGCTGGAGTGAGGGTGTCCAGGCGGTTCACAGCTCTCCTTGTCATCTCCTTGACTTATCCCCAGAGCTGTGAGCCAGAGGCCTGCAGAGAGCTGCCGGGCTGGCTCGTGGCCCTGCCATTCTGAAAGCTGCCCTTCTAAGCTGAGGCTGCTGCTGAGGGACAGAAAGCTTCCCTCAAAGTTAATAAGGGCTCACTGACTGAGCCCTTCCTGTGCACCAAACATGTATAGCTTCATACCTGCTGTTCAGAAGGGGGGGCCTCCTATCTCTGCATTTTACAGTGGGGAGATGGGAGCACCAACAAATGGGGGGCGCACTTCCCAATCAGAGCGCAGCCCCTTGGGGCCAGTGTTCATAGACTGCAGGAATGACCCAGTGCACTATGGACAAAGCTCTGCCCTGTGTATCTGAGGGGAAGGCAAGGAACAAGAGAGACATAGCTAGTCCTCCCTAAGGAAAATATCTACTCAAAGAATTTTCAGTCTAATGGGAGAAGACAAGATTACTTTCCTGTTGAGTTGGTGATAAATGCCTGGAATCCCTGACTTGGGAGGTACAAGCAGGAGAATCTCCTGTTTGAGGATATAGAATAGTGAGTTCAATGGGTTGGGAATGGCTTAGTGGTAGAGTGCTTGCCTAGCATGCGTGAAGCCCTGGGTTCGATTCCTCAGTGCCACATAAACAGAAAAAGAGCAAAAAGAAGCTCAGGGACAGTGCCCCAGCCCTGGGTTCAAGCCCCAGGACTGGAAAAACAATTTTTAAAAATACTGAGTTAAAGACCAGCTTGAACTACATAATGAGCTCTGCCTCCAGAAAACCAAGGGCATGTGATGTAGTTCAATGGCTGTTTCCTAGCATGTTCAAGACCCTGGGTTCGGGGCTGGGGATATGGCCTAGTGGTAGAGTGCTTGCCTCGTATACATGAAACCCTGGGTTCGATTGCTCAGCACCACATATATGGAAAAGGCCAGAAGTGGCGCTGTGGCTCAAGTAGTAGAGTGCTAGCCTTGAGCAAAATGAAGCCAGGGGCAGTGCTCAGGTCCCAAGTTCAATCCCCAGGACTGGTAAAAAAAAAAAAAAAAAAAAAAAGACCCTGGATTCCATTCCCAGTACCAAAGAAGCTCCGGCAGGGAGCCCTTGGAAGCCCCCTTCTTCTAAGACAGAACTCAAATTCCCCTTGGGAAATTAATTCTCTAATTCCTGATGCCAGGATCTCACTGGTAACAGAGACTTCCATGGTCCTATGCGCCTCACTACCACCAGTCCTGGAGGGAGGAGGAACAGACAGATGGTGCCTCTTCCTGAGTTGCTACAGAATGGATTGAGGGGCTCCCGGAGCTAAGGGCCTCTCCTTACATAAAGCAGGTGCAAAGGTCCCGTGGCCTCCGGGACTGTCCAGCCCGGAAGCAGAGCCGTGGCTGGGACATCCTCAGAAAGCATCTTGGAATTCCATCCTATCCCATTTCCTCTTGTTGGTCCCAGCCAAGCTCTGAGGATTATGACAGCGTGGGCAATAAAAAGTGCCTAATTGGTTGTTGTCCAGCCGAAGCTGCTCCCCGTTTCCCTGGGCGGGGGCGGGGCGGGGAAACCGGCTGAGTCAGTTTCACTTTTGCTATTGCTCAGTTTCCCCCGTGGTGGTTCCCGGGGTGCCTGGGCACTAGCGGAAGCCCAGCGCCCTGCAGGAGGCAGGTGCTGGGTCCCATCCAGCTCCTGACGTGGGGGCTGTGCCATAGGGCAGAGAGCCCGAGTGCGCCAGGATGTTAGGCCAAGCTGCTCCCGGTGCTGAAAGAGAACAACTGGCATGCTTCCAGGGCCACCAAAAGACCAGGGCCACCCCCATTCAGAAGATCCATTTCCCCTGAGCTTGGGGGCTGGGGTACAACCTTTCGCTTCTGCAGTGGAGGCAGAAGTGAGGAACACAGGCTCAGGATCTCAGCCGGCTACCCTAGGATTTCCGGTGCCCTTTCCAGGGATACTGTCCTTTCAAAAATCTCTGTAAGAGGCTCTTGCCTGTCATCCTGGCTACTTAGGAGGCTGAGATCTCAATTTGAAGCCAGCCTGGTCACAAAAATCCCTGAGACTCTTATCTCAAAGAAGCAGCAAAAAAGCTGAAAGTGGAGGTTTCACTCAAACCTTAAGTGAAAAATCGAAGCAACAGCATATGGCCCTGAGTTGAAGCCCCAGTACACACATGCACACACACACACACACACACGCACACACATGCACACACAGAGAAAAAAGATCCCTATAAGCCAGGAGGGTCCATGAGACCGTAGGAGGGAGATCTCTGCTCTGGGTGCTGTGTCCCACTCAAGGCCCTTACTGTGGAGACCTCCCTCCATGGCCTACCTTACCTCTCCCAGCCTTCAGCAGGAAGGCCATCCTGTCCTCTCACCTCTGGTTCCAGGAAGGGCAGAACTAGGCAGTGGCTTGCTTCCCCTCTTTCTCCTCCTCCCCCCTCCCTGGCTCTTCTTCCCAGGAAGAACCTTTGGACAGACTGTTCTCTCTGTAGGAGACACCCTCCTTCAGCAGCCTTTGCCTCTTCCTCCTTTCCCCTGAAGGGGGACACTCAGGGGGCAATCCCATTGCTCCCCGTCCCGTCCCTTGCCTGCACTGGCCCTGAGACCCATCCCATCATCTGCCATCTGATCTCTTCTCAGTTGGTGCCCACATCCCAGAGAGTGTCCGGCCTCCCCCATCAGACTGGAGAGTTAGGAGCCATGTTTCAGCATCAAATCCATTGGATTGCAGGCGTCACTTGTGATCATCCGGATCTCAACCACTGCCATCCCTGTTTGCACTCCTGGGATTTCCCATCTGGATCTGGGGAAGTGGCACAGTGCCTAGGCTGTCTGCCACCTTCCACTGCACCTGGGGGCTTGCCATACAGAAAGCCCACCTGTCTTGGTTGGATGCTAGCAGGGAGAAGCACCAGAAGCCCATCCAACCCAGCCCTAAAAGCTGGAAACAGACCATTCAGAGTTCAAACCCAGTGAGGCAGTGCACGATGCCAAACGGCCTGGGCAGAGGGGGCCTTCGGGGAGCAAGTGACCCCATTGCTGCCCTTTCTCAGAGGTATTTGGTTTCTTTTCTCTGCCCGTGTTCTACAAGTTCTGGTGGAGAGATGCTTGAATGTGGAGAGATGGAATGGGAGGAACTCTGCTTGGGCCCGGAGGGGGGCAGCACAGATTTATGGGACTGAATTTTTACAGGCTGGGGAGAGGCCCCAGGCAGGAGTTGTGGAGCCTGACAAAGGAGCAAATGCATCAAACCTCCCCAACATGAAAGTAGTAGCAGTAGCACCCCCCACCCCCCTCCGCCTGTGTGGAGTGAGAGATTTACAGCTCTTGCACAAGGCCTGCAGGGGCTGGAGAGCTGCAAGGCTACTTCAGAGCCAGAACAGCTCCCCACCAAGGCCTTCACCTTTCTCCTCTAGGAAAAAAAAATTACTCACTGATAGAACAGGTTGGAGCTGCCAGAATGATGGCTATCTCAGCTGGGCCCCGCCCCACCTGGAGACTAGGTGGCTCCCAACTTCCTCCCCTCTCTGAACTTTCCTTTCTGCCTCAGGTTAGGGAAAGGTGCCTAGGGCAAGGTGGGGGGGGGGGTAAAAGGGTCAACTTGGGAGGGGAGTGTTCCCGCAGCCAACGGAGACACCTGTTTCCCTACTCCAGCTTCCGTCATGGCCTAGCCCCTCACAAACCCCCAAGTCAGGGTGCAGAAGGGCTATAATAGAGGATCTTGACCAATCCTGGAAGAGTCTCTCAATACTTTGGCGATAGTTTCAGAGTGTTTTTGTCAGGTTGGAGTCATACCAGAAGGGAAACAAGTCAGAATGGCAAAATAAGAACATAGAAACAGAAGGTTCCTTGCTTGGTGTCCATCTTTGTTTGTTTGTTTTGTAAGGGGGTGCTCGTATTGTGTTTTTTTTTTTTTTTTTTGCCAGTCCTGGGCCTTGGACTCAGGGCCTAAGCACTGTCCCTGGCTTCTTCCCGCTCAACTAGCACTCTGCCACTTGAGCCACAGCGCCGCTTCTGGCTGTTTTCTGTATATGTGGTGCTGGGGAATCGAACCTAGGGCCTCGTGTATCCGAGGCAGGCACTCTTGCCACTAGGCTATATCCCCAGCCCCTCGTATTGGTTCTTGAACTGAAGGCCATGTACTCTCTTGCATTATCCCTTAGCTTTTCAGCTCAAGGCCGGTACTTTACTAAGGAGCCCTATCTCCACTTGTGGCTTTTTGCTGGTTAATCGGAGATAAGAATCTCTCAGCTGGGCACTGGTGGTTCACACCTGTAATCCTAATTACTCGGGAGGTTGAGAGCTGAGAATTGAGGTTCAAAGCCAGCCCTGGCAGGAAAGTCAGTGAGACTCTTATCTCCAAATAACCACCAGAAAATCGGGAGTGGTGCTGTGGCTCAAGTGGTAGAGTGCTAGCCTTGAGCTGAAGAGCTCAGGGACAGCACCCAAGTCTAGAAGAGTTCAAGCCCCAGGACCAAAACAAAACACCTCACTTTTCTTGCTGGGCTGGCTTTGAACCTCCATCCTCAGATCTCAGCCTTCTGAGTAGCTAGGATAACAGGTGTGAGCCACCACTACTGGGCTTGGTGACCATCTCTTGTTTCAGCCAATGAGCTGAAAGGCTGAGATAGGACTCTCCTGAATTAAAGGTGCCTCACCTGGACTTTTTACCCTTAGCTGCCAGGTTTCTCTCAGTCCCAACCCTTTGGCCCTACCAGTAGACAGGAGAAGCAAGTAGCTGGTGTCTGCAGGTGGGGGAACTCAATGCTTGAAGGGTGTGTTTTCCCATCTCCCAGACTTTAGACTCCATCCTCCTGATCCTCACCTGCAGGAAGAAGCCCTGGTCCTCAGCTAGGTGGGGAATGAAGGGTGGGCTGCATTGCTAACCACTTCAAAGGACTAGGTGAGTATCCAAAGATGAGAGCCTTTGAACCTGATGGGGTGGGGCCATTGCTGGAAGATGATGGAAATCCGAGAACAGGACCCACAGCCCCACACTGAGCTACTGAGGGGACACACAAAAAGGATGGGATTCTCTCCAGTCTCCCCTGCTCTCAGCCCAGTCTCTCAACAGTGTCCCGTTGGCATGGAGATCGCCAACTGAGTAATGTCTAAGATGTCCAATCAGGTCGGTACAAACTTGCCAGTAGGCAAGCCCCACCCTGAGAGGTCATCGGCCACTCCCGAGGAATAGGCCAGAGGGAGAATGGGAAGAGGACAGAGGCTCATCTGTAACCCAACAGGGCAGATGGGAGAAAATCCAGGGCTGGGAGAGGGGCCCAAGGCAGCTGCGTGGCCCTTTCTCCTGCTGAAGGGCAGGGTGGGAAGGGAAGTAGGACTAAGGAGGTTTCTACTCTGGGAAGGGGGAGGAAGTCAGAGCAAATAAGGCCTTGCTCACTTGACTCTCACCCCCTGCCACCAGCTCTGAGTACAGGCTCCCAGTGGGCTGGGCTGGTCAGGACCTGCCTCCAGCCTGCCTTCCTCCCCAGCAGGTCCGGAGGAAAATTACTCTCCTGCTACTGCTTTTTATTTTTTGAAGCCAGATCAAAGGTGGGACCCAGCTGGGAGCCCTAGTAAAATCTCAGCAATGTGGAGCCTTAGAGTTTCAGAGGTGAAATCAGGAGCCAGGGGAGGGCCTATCCTGGGCCCAGGCTGCAAGCAGGGGTCAGAGGCCAGAGGGAGAATGGAAAGCGAGAGGCAGGGGTGGGGCTGGAGCGGGGGGGGGGGGGGGGGGGGGGTGGTCAGGTCAGAAGCAGTGCCTTGAAGGTTCCAGGAAGGCTATGGCCACTGCTGCTGTTCTCTTAGCACAAGGATCCACCCAGGAAGTTCTCCCCCAGGGGGCCCAAGCCAAGTAGAATGTGTCTCCAGATCAGCGTTCATATTCACCAAGTGTCCTCCCACTTTACCTCACTGTCCACACCATCATCTGCTCAAGTGCCTGACAAGTTTTAGGTCCCCTTTGCTGCAAGCAAACAACAACATATTCCTGCTTCCTAGGCCTAGGCTCAGACTACGGAAAAATACTTCCATTCCTTTTTTCTTTTCTATTTATTTATTTATTTATTTATTTTTGCCAGTCCTGGGCCTTGGACTCAGGGCCTGAGCACTGTCCCTGGCTTCTTTTTGCTCAAGGCTAGCACTCTGCCACTTGAGTCACAGCGCCACTTCTGGCCATTTTCTGTATATGTGGTGCTGGGGAATCAAACCCAGGGCTTCAAGTATACGAGGCAAGCGCTCTTGCCACTAGGCCATATCCCCAGCCCCCCCATTCCTTTTTTCTATACAATCTCACGACATAGTCCAGGCTAGCCTCCAACCTGTAATCCTCCTGCTTCCGTCTCCTCAGTGTTGAGATTACAAGTGTGCACCACCATATAAAATAAACATTATACTTTCCTGATGAAGATTTGAAGCCAAAGTCAGGCCTATATCCTATCCTGGTCTCCTGCCTCTTGGCCCCTTAGTATGTCCTTGGGTAGGACAGAAGATGGCTGATGTGCCCAAGAGACTTTCTTCCTGCCTCTACCTTCTCTTTCTTCCTAGGGTCACAATATTTCTTCTTTTTTTTTTCTTTTTTCTTTTTGTTGGCTGGCTCTGGGGTTTAAATTCAGATCCTTCTGCTTGCAGAGTCAGCAGCTACCACTTGAGGCGCAACTCCAGCCCTGCTTTTTGATGGTTAATTGGAGATGGAGTCTTGAGGACTCTTCTGTCTAGGCTGGCTTCTAATCTCAATGCTCCAGATTTCATTCAGCCTCTTGAGTAGCTAGGGTTACAGGTGAATGCCACTGGGACAGGCTATGTCTCTTCTCTTAGTAGGAATTGCCTTGCCTTGATATGTCCAGTATTGTGGCCTGGAAGAACATAATGAGGGTTGGTTTGGGGTTTTTTGTTTTTGTTTTTTTTTGATGTATGAGGAGTTGGTGCTATTGTCCGAAAGAGCGAGCATGTTGTGTGGGTCTTGAGACGCCATGTTTCTTTCCTCAGGAGTCCTGAAGTCTGGAGAGATTCCATCCTGACTGGAAGCTGGTCTGATATGAGGCATTTCCATCAGACTTTGGTCCCAACCAAGACCCTGAGTTGGTCTCAAAGATAACTGGGACTTCCTTCCTCCATACTGCAAGGGATCTATCCTTTGCTTCAGTTCCAGGTCCTCCGAGATGTTGAGTTCCTGGCAAGGCAAAGCCATGGTAGATGAGCAAGTGTTGACTATGTGAGTGCATGCACTAGTGTGAGCATGTGCATGTGTATTCAAATGCGCGTGTGCATGTGTGCGCACGTGTGTTTGTGTGTGTGTGTGTGTGTGTGCTGCTGTACGCGGGTCTGGACATGGACGAAAGGTGGGAGACAGCACTGTTCTGCAGAGTCTACTGCCACAGATGCACTGTGTGACCTTAGTCAACTCCGGTACCCTCGGAGCCTCGGTTTCCCCTGGCCATAAAATATAGGGTAATTGTCCCTCCTAGGGAAGCTTGGAGGGTTAATTGGGCAAGGGCTCTGAAGAGAAGGAGATCTATAAATACAAGGGATCATTAGAGAGTGTTTCACAGCCATTTTGTGGGCCCCAATGTTATTATTAATATGATTATTGTTATAGTTACCATCGCCATGGCCCACTTCCCGAGTCTCTTCCAGCTGGGCCCTGCTTCCAAGTGAAGAGAGTTCTGTTTCTGAGCCACCATCCCAGCCTCTAGGACTCTCTACTCTTGGGGGCCCCATCAGGCCAGTGATAGGACTCAGGTATGGATTTGGTAGAAAGGGGTCAGGAGGCCAGGAAGGGAAAAGAACAGAGAGAGATGGTTATGACTTCCTGGGGACATCTCTAGTCTAGCATGTGAAGCCTGGATTCACAGAGGCAGGCTTGGCAGCCATATGAGGCTGTAATCTGGGTCAGGAGAGGGGCTTGATGGTTTGAGTGAAGCAGGACAGAGGTGGAAAGAGGATGCTACTTCTTGGGGTTCAGAGAGGGGTTGGTGGTGAGAATCTGCTTTCTTAGGGGAAAAACGGTTTTCTCAAGGAGTCTCCTTTGCAAGAGACCAGAAGCAGAACCCTGGCCTTTCCCACAGGTCGGGTTAAACAGCAGCAGCTTCTGGCAATGCCTTGGGCGCCCCCTGGTGGTGACATAAGGGTCTGCGGAAGATCAGCTTCAACCCTAAAGGGCTCCTCCTTTTTTTTTCTGTTTTTTTTTTTTTTGTTTGTTTGTTTTTTGTTTTTTTTGGCCAGTCCTGGGCCTTGGACTCAGGGCCTGAGCACTGTCCCTGGCTTCTTTTTGCTCAAGGCTAGTACTCTTGAGTCACAGCACCACTTCTGGCCATTTTCTGCATATGTGGTGCTGGGGAATTGAACCCAGGGCCTCATGTATACGAGGCAAGCACTCTTGCCACTAGACCATATTCCCAGCCCCCTTTTTTTCTTCAGGAGGATCTGCAGACCTCACCCCGGGGGGTGGGGTGGGGAACTCAGAGTAGGAAGAACCAGGGAAGCAGGAAGAAGCCTGAGGTGGAAATGAGTGGAATGTCCTTGCTGAAGGTTCTGTGGAGGCTGGAGGGCAGCCATTGGCCTGGGTAGGGGAGCCAAGGGCAGAGAGAGTAGGGAAGAGGTGGGGAAGAGAGGTCAGGGGAGGGCAGGAGGAAAGGTGGCTTGTGTTGTCTGGAGTAGGGTCGGCTGACAGAAGATAACAAGGAGAGCGGCCCGTTTTCATTCTCTTATAAGACTGGGGTTACCTGGATAGTGAAGTCATGGATGGACCTGGGGGGGGGGGGCGGGGAGAGGCATGACTCATTTAAACCAGGTGTTGGTCCCATGGAATCAACTCCAGAACCTGCCCATAAAAGCATTGGGGAGTGTTTGCAGTTTTCCCCTATAGGTAGGGAGGGAAAGATGAGAATACAGAAAACTAGAGGCTACTAGAAGAAAAAAGCCTTTAAGCAAAACAATCTTTCCTTCTTATTTGTGCTGGTGCTGGGGCTTGAACTCAGGGCCTAGGCACTGTCCCTGAGCTTTTTTGCTCAAGGCTAGCACTCTACTACTTGAGCCATAGCTCCACTTCTGGATTTGGGGCTGTTAATTGGAGATAAGAGTCTCACAGACTTTCCTGCTGGGTTACAGGCACGGGATACCAGTGACCGGCTATTTATTTTTGTGCCAGTACTGGGGCTTGAACTCAGGGCCTAGGCCCTGAGCTTTTTTGCTCAAGGCTACCACTTTCCTTGAGCCACAGCTCAATTTCTGGCTTTTTAATTTTCTTTTTCCTTTTTTTTTTTTTTTTTTTTTTTGGTCCAAGACCAGGACTTTCACTCACCGGCTGGTTCTCTACCAATCCCAATTTCTGGCTTTTTGCTGGTTAATTCCAGCCTCATAGACTTTTCTGCCTGGGTTGACTTTGAACCAACTTTGGCTTTGATCCTTAGGTCTTAGCCTTCTAAGTAGCAGGAACACAGGTGTGAGCCACTAGCGCTCAGCTAAAAATAGCAATCTGTAGGCCACATGACTGTAAGTATTAGAAAACAAACAGCACCTAAGGCTTGAGCCATAGCTGTGAGTACCGACCTGAGTCAAGCACTAACCCATGCGCTTCTAGTTTCTAGACTGCCAGCACCTGCTGAGCTATGTAGTTCCTTACATAGGAGGCTCCAGGATCTGCAGTTTCTGGAGGATAGACTGGGTTCTATGTGTCCCCCCCCGTCCCCCCGCCCGAACTCTGGGTTAAATGGGGCAGCCACATGCAGAAGAAAAGGGCAAGGAGTGTCGGAAGCAGGAAAAATGCAGGGAAGCCAAGAGACAAGAGGCTTAAGAGACAGAGAAGCCAAGTGGAGGTGGGTAGACTGTGCAAAGGATTCAGCCATTCATCCAGTCAGCAGTCATTCACTGTGCTCCACTGTCATCGAACTCCGAATGGGAGGTGCAGTGGTGGACAAATGCACAGCTGTTAGGGGCGAATGAGTGGCAAATAATTAGGCCCACTTGTGACAACCTAAAGTAGGAAATGGCTACAAGTAGTGAGAGGCAAGAAGGGAAGTGACACTAAGGGGATGCCAGCCTCCAGGCACACCAGGAGGAAATGGTGCCCTTGGTTGATGTGAGAAGACACAGTCAGAACCATCCAATAGCCCTGACTCTATGCACACCACAACAGATAGGGTGGGGAAGAAGGTATTCAGAAGGGGAGGAACAGGAGTGGGAGGGTAGGAATGGAGGTTCAGACATTCCTGGTGATTGACTGGAGTTCCCCAGTGGAAGCTATGTAGGTGAGGGAGGTCTTCTGATTGTTAGCTGCCAATTGGAATCATCAAAGGCTTCCTCATATGGACCTGTGGATTTTACCCCTAAAGACTAACTTCCAGAATGGGACCTAGACTTCAGAATCAGTGAAAGCTCTGAGCCTAAAGTGTGGCCAGGGAGACAGAAAGCACTTAGAGGCCAGATACTTGGTCTTCTCCCTCTCTATCGAGTCCCAGAATCCATCTTGAAAAAGAGACCCGTGAGAAAGAGAAGGTGTACAGTGGTCTGAGGGGTTGTGATAGAGACCCAAAGACTCCAGTATAGGGGCTAGGGATGTGGTTCCATTGTGAAATGCATGTCTATCATGTGTGAGGCCTTGGGTTCCATCCTGGGGGAGAAATGCCCAATTCCTTGGCTAGGTCTCTTAGAAGAGGAATAAGAAAATACCTGAGGGGTGCCATTGCATCACACCTGAAGTCTTAGATCTGAAGATCACAGTTCAAAGCCAGTCTAGGTAGGAAAAGTCCATGAGACTTATCTCCAGTTATCCAGCAAAAAAAAAAAAAGATGTGGGGATGTGGCTCAAGTGATAGAGAGGCAGCTTTGAGCAAAAATGCTAAGGGATAGAGCCCAGGTCCTGAGTTCAAGCCCTAGTACCTGCCCCAGAAAAAGAAAAGGAGGAGGAGGGGAAAAAGAAGGGGGAGGAGGAAGAGGAGGAAGAGAAGAAGAAAGAGCCTAAAAATAAAAGGAACAAAGGAACAAGAAGTGGCAGCCTGTGCCATTCGAGGATTAAAAATTACTGGTAAATTCTAAGTTCTCACACTGTCCCCCGTCCACACGCACAATGTTTTCACCCCTGCTGTCTTTATGATGGAGCCTCTGGGGAGAAGCACAGCTACCTCTAGCTTTTATCCCCAAAGAGATTTGGCAGTGGTCCAACAGGATTGTCAACCCTACTTCCCCACCAAAACCCCTGAACTCCAATATGGCTGAGTCACTGAACCTAGGTGGAGCCCTCATCTTGAGAGTGAAGCAATCTGAACTTGAAACTGGCCTGGGAACAGAATGATGTACATAAACAAGCCCTATGTAGCTGTAATTGCACGCAAATATTCATTCTTTAACTGAGTATACATATCCTGACCACCCCGTCTACTGGCCTCAATCTACTGTGGTTTCTCAGGAGAGTCAGAAATAAAAAAGGGACTGAAGGTGTAGGTCATTGGGAGGCCACATATTTATCATGTCTGAGGCCCTAGGTTCAATTCTCCCTCCCCCCCCCCCCAAAAAGGAAAAAGTATAGAGTGTCAAAGGGAAGCCTCTTGCATGTGATACTAAGAACAGTCCAGGTCAACAACAAAACAAAGCTTGGCTGGGCAAAGTGAAGTATGCAGACTATGAATGGGGTCTTCAAAAATGCATAGGAGGGGCTGGGGAGGTGGCTTAATGGTAGAGTGCTTGCCTACCATGAATGAAGCCGTGGGTTCGAAATCCTCCTGAGTAAATGCATACTACTGTAATCTCAGCATTTACTCAGGAGGATTTCATGTTTGAGGTTAGCCTGGCCTACACAATGGGGCATTGTCTAAATTCAGTAACAATGTTCTTAAAGTAAAAGACATTATTAGCCTAGAAAAAAGTTTGAGCTAGGGGCTGGGAATGTGGCTTAGTGGTTCAATAGCACATAAACAGAAAAAGCAGGAAATGGTACTGTGGTCCAAGGACAGTGCCCACCCAGGCCCTGCATTCAAGCCCCAGGACAGGCAAAAAATTAAAAAAATTAAACAGCTGGGTATCAATAGCTCACACTTAGTTATTGAGGAGGCTGGCATCTGAGAACCGAAATTTGAAGCCAGCCCAGGCAGTAAAGTCTATGAGACCAGCAAAAAGCCAGAAGTGAAGTTGTGGCTCAAGCTGGAGAATGCCAGCCTTGGGGAAAAAAAGTGCTAAGGACAGGCATACAAATCCTGAGTTCAAGCTCCAGTACCAGCACAAAATAAAACAAGGGAAGAAAGAAAAGAAGCAGGAACAATAAAGCAGAAGGTCTGAGGTTCAGTCCTCAGCACTACAAAACAGAACAGAGTCCTGAGTTCCACCCCATTCGGGTGGCAGGAATCAATATATCTATAACCAATGCATCACCAGTCATAAAGGGAAGTATATTTTTTAAATAAAAAAAACTCCATTATTCAATCATGTAGTCTGAACTTACTGGGTCAGGATGAAAAACTTATTCTCACTGTGGGTTATGGTTTTAAAAAGAGAGAGTGTGTGTGTGCTTGAACTCAGAGAGGCCTGGGTGCTATCCTTGACCTTTCTTTTTTTGCTTGAAGCTAGCACTGTACTACTTGAGCTACAGCCTCATTTGTGGCCTTTTAGTTTTTTTTAAAAAAATTTTTTATTTTTGGTTGCAGGGAACTGGTTACCTGGAGATAAGAATCTCACAGACTTTCCTGCCCAGACTGGCTTTGATCCAGGATCCTCAGGTCTCAGCCTCCTGAGTAGTCAGGATTCCAGGCGTGACTGTTTCCAAGTGTAGGCGTGAGCACCTTGGTTGTATAACTGAGGACACAGGGCTGAGTTTCGGTGCCTACGGTGCCGCCAGCAAGGTGGAGCCCGCAGGTTTCCAGCCCCAGCTGGTGTGAAGCCAGTGGGGAGTCCCTGGCACTAGCGCCAACGCAGCCTTCCTAGAAGAGGCGTCTAGAGAAGCCAGATTTATGTGCGAGAAAAATAAACCTACCTAGATGGTGGCTACCGAGGGTTCTCGAACCCCATTCGGCCCACTCAAGGCGCCTGTCAAATGCTGATTCTAGGCACGCCCCCAAAGAATCAAATCTGATCGAGGGAGGCGCCCCGAGAATCTGCTCCTGGAGGATTCCAAAGCTCCGGCTTGGGGGCCGTGGGTTTACGGGGTCGCCATACTAACCTGAGAGGAATGAAGAGGGGGCCCGGACTGATAAAAAAAAAAAACAAAAACAAAAAAAACCAACCCTCTTCCTCTCACAAGTGTCACGTAACCCGCAACTCCCGTCACGGTGTGGGGCTCTCGTGTCTCACGGTACGCAATCACCTCTTCCGAGGCGATGACGTGCAAGGAACCGGGTAAAAGGCCGATGGGTGGCTTTCCACTCACCGAGGACGAGGATGAGTGGAAGCTGACAGCGGCAACAGAGCGCAGGGAGGACTTGGCCTCACCTGGGCAAGACTAAAACGTCAGGCGCAATGTATATGCATTTTATAGGCCTCACCCTAAGGACTTCTGATTGGCTTCAGGGCAGATCTATCACTCATCTTCTGGGTTAGAGGTGGGTGGAAGGTCAACCACGACCAATACAGAAACACTCCTTAGTTGAGCCCACCCCATCCAGCTTCCTGTTGCTGTCCATCAACTACCTGGTGGGCGGGACTTTGCCTGCAGCCAATTGGTCAACAACTACGTCGCTCATTCCTCAATATATTTCCGGTTGGTGGTCTCTACTGTCCATCAGTGACGCCTCACAGCCCTATTGGCCTAACCGATGTCGCTCTAGATGCCTCTCATTGATTAGTCAGTAGGGCTGTCGGTCCCCAGTGTCCCGAACGCTTATTGGTGGACGCTGCCGTCGCTCGGGCAGTGGCGGGCTCCGGGATTGGCGGGTGCTAGGCGGGCGGTGTCAGGCTCTCGGTGGCGGCGGAGGCGGCGGAGGCCAGGGAGGAAGATGTCGTAATGAGCGGTGGGTCCGGGCCTCTGCCGGCGGGGTCTTCCTGAACCTCAAGGGTCGGGAAGACGGGCAGAGGCAGCGGGGAGGGGAGGCCGGGGCCGAGGGTTCCCCCCTGGGGCTGGACCTGGCAACGGGGCCCGGCTACGGGAGGGGCGGGGGAGGGAGGATTCCCGCCTGGAGGAGGAGCGCGGCTGGCTAGCCGGGCGGAGGCACCCGGAAGGGGGCGTTCGACTCCCCGCCCCCTCGGAGCCCGCTGGGCGGGAGGGAGGCGCTTCCGGGGGCCGGCGTGAGGAGCGGGCACCGGGGCGAGCCTGGCACCCCTCGGATAGGTTGTCAGCCGGGTTCAGCACCTTCCGGCCCGTGGACGGGTACCTGAGTCGGCCCTGAGGAATGGCGGACGCTCCTCAGGCTCCCCCTCAGGGGCTCCCGGACGCCTCACTCTAGGTGCCCTCAGGCGTTCAGCCCCTCAGGCGACTGAGGGGACACCTGAAACCCGGACGGTGCCTGACAGATGGGCACTGGCGGGCGTAGACGTCAGCTCGCTTACCGATGTGTCTCAATCCGGAGGTGGTGTCCGGATGCGAGGATTTCCGGGCCTTAGACCCGGGGGGAGTGGGCCCAAACCGCTTTCTAAGGCTTGCACTTGGCTCCCGAGGTCTCCACCGAGACCGCGACCGGCCTGTGGAATTTTGAGAAGTCTGTGGACTTGCAGGCCCAGCTCTTAGCTGTTATCTGATGTCCCTCCGGGGAAGACCTCTGAAATCCCGCAGCCCAGGGCCAGTCTTGGGAGATTACCTAAGAAATAAAACAAAATAACTACTGGGTTTCTTCCTCCATTCTCCCCCTATCCGTCCCCTTTGCCAATTTCATGGTTCTCAGCTGCCTATCCTTGGTTTATCGTTCCTTCTCAGGAGCTTTCTTATTTTAGTTCAGAAGGAAGTGTAACTTCTCCATTTGGGCAATTGAGAAATCTGTCCTTACTACATTCTTTGGTTTTTATTCAAAAATCCTGTCATGTTCAATTGCTGCCATGTATGTGTGTGTGCTGGGGCTTGAACTTAAAGACTTGGGCACTGTCCCGTAGGTTTTTTAAAACATAATTTTATTGTGGTGTTGTACAAATGGGTTACCATTTCATAAGTCAGATAATGAGTACATTTCATTTTTTGGACAGTCACCTCTTCCTTCACTTTTCCCCAGTTTCCTTCCCCCCCCCCACCCCCCAATCCCAGCCCACAGGTTAGTTCATTTTCCACATTTGTATACTGAATAGCATGATTGCATTTGTTCATCCTTCTTCCTGTCCCTTAGGGTTTGTGTTTTGTTTTGTTTTTTTCCTCAAGGCTAGCACTCTGTCACTTGAGTCACAGCTCCTCTTCTGGCTTTTTCCAGTTTTTTGGTTTTTTTTTATTAATTGGACATAAGAGTCTCTTTAACTTTTCTGCCCTGGCTAGCTTAGAACAGCGATCCTCAGATCTCAGCCTCCTGAGTACCTAGGATTACAATGTTTACCACAGGCATCTGGCTTTGACTATTTGGGGTAAGATATTTAGAGTTAGAAAGTTTTGAGTGTTGGCCAGTTCACAGTCCACAAAGGGAATGACGGCTGAGCCCAGACCACAGCAGTAATATCAATTACTAACCCAAATCTACAGTAGTGAAAATATAACTGCACTATCTTGTTTGCTTATACATTCCTGTGATGAAGGGGTGAATCTGTCAGAAAATTATTAACACACATTAATACCTGTTGGGAATGGTTTCTCATTGGCTGGCGGGGTAGGATTGTTAAGTTTCCTTATTGCAGTTCTTCTACTTCGTTGCCCAGCGGCTTAACTTCTCTGCCCAGTGGCTTAACTTCTCTGGTTAGAAACAACAACAACAAAAAAGCTATCATGACATAATTAAGAGCCCTAAGCTGAGCAGCTAAGAATACAGACTCTGCCAAGAAGTCTCGTAGAGTTTGTTCATAATTGCATCCCTCTGATTGCCCTGCAGGGAGACTTGGATCCTGGAGGAAGAGTTTGGCATTCCTGTGGAGAGTAAATAGACTATCCACTACCCCTCTCCCCCCAGATTCTAGTCAAAGTTTGGGCCTTTGGAGGCCTGTCAGAGAGGAGAGAGCTGTAAGATTTTGGAAGATGTCTGGGTCAGAACCTCATGGCATTCCAGCAGGTAGGGTAGTTCGTTTTGATATCTTGGTCTTGAATAACTACTTTTTTTTTTTTTTCTGGTACTAGGGTTTGGCTCTGCTTGCAATGTACCACTTGAGCCATGACTCTGGCCTCAGCCTTTTAACTTATAAGTTCTGGTGGTTAATAGAGCAGCCTTTCGGAGAAGTTGTAAGGTCTCTAGTGTCAAACAGTGAACAGTCCTTTGCAGTAGGCATGTGGCAATTCCCAAGCTTACTTTAAGCAAGTATTGCACAAACAGAGCTCTTATGATTTATTAATCTTATTGCAACCATGCAGTTGATACTACTATAACTTGGGCTTAGCACTAAGTGGCATGCCACTCCCATGTGGCATGTTCTTTTTCTAAGTTATCTTTACTCCTATTCACTGTATATGCACAAATTGAAAGCATGCTTTTAAATACTGAATGATTTTGTATCAAGTGGACACTGGTTCAAGAATGAAAGGCAGAAAGGCAGTTCTTTAAAGGTTGTATGGAGAAGTATCAGAAATTTTAGAGATGTAGGAACAGAGTTCAGATTGTAGGATTAATTAGTTCATTTTGTAAAGGGGAGAATATGTTTTCTCTAAGGTTGGTCTTTTTTTTGGGGGGGGGCTGAACTCAGGGCCTCTCACTCTTGCTTGGCTTTTTCACTCAAGAATAACAATCTACCACACACATCTATTTCTGGCTTTTTGTAGTTAATTGGAAATAAGAGTTTTATGTATTATTTTGCCTGGGCTGGCTTTGAACTGTGACCCTTAAATTTCAGCCTCCTGAGTAGCTAGGTGCACAGGCATGAGCTACCAGTCCTGGGTTTTTTTGGTTTTGTTTTTTGTTGTTTTTTTTTTAAATTAATAAGTTGATTGGGTAGTATATCTAAAGTTCTCATTTGGGCAGCTTAATATATTTGTGAACTTGTTCCCGGCACATTCTAAACCAGGAACACAGACAGGCATGGTAGTGCATGATATGGGAGGATATAGTTTGAGATCAGCTGTGCTACATAGTAAAACCCTATCTCAAAAACAAACAAACAAACAAACAAACCAGGACTGGATGTTGGTGGCTCATGCTGTAATCCTAGCTACTCAGGAGGCTGAGATCTGAGGATCAAGGTTCAAAGCCAGCCCAGGCAGGAAAATCAGAGAGACATCTCCAGTTAACCACCAGAATACTGGAAGTGGCACTGTGGCTCAAGTGGTAGAAAGCTAACCTTTTGCTGAAGAGCTCAGGGACAGCTCCCAGGCCCACAGTTCAAGCCCCATGACTAAAAAGAAAAAAAAAAAAAAAAAAAAGACAAAACCAGGAACACTACCTGTAGACTGGACAACAAAAATATATTTCTATGTTTGAGAAATGTATGACATTACAGAGTAGACTTAATGCTTTTGTTCTGAATACTCAGTAAATATTTGTGTGATTTTTTTCCCCCTAGACTTGTTATAAGGAGAGGGAGAGTGCTCTCTCTCTCTCCCACTCCCTCCCTCCCTCCCTCCCTCCCTCCCTCCCTTCCTTCCTTCCTTCCTTCCTTCCTTCCTTCCTTCCTTCCTTCCTTCCTTCCTTCCTTTCTTCCTTCATTCCCTTCCTTCCTCCCTCCCTCCCTCCTTCCCTCTCCCTTCCCTCTTCCTTCTTTTTTCACTAAAATGTTATTTCTCTGCTACTAGCATATCTTTTGGTCAACAGCATTCTTGTAGGACTTTAAGGTAGAAAAGTCCCATTTTTCTGTTGGTAATCTTTGTAGCTGAGTAGAACGATGAATGAAGAAGGTAAAACTGTGGGGCATTGCTAATCCAAGGGTATTGTCAGACTAGGATTGGAATTGGAGATTGCCCTTGAGGAGATGCTTCCAGGTGGTATGGGTGGATTTATCCTAGTTGACAGATTCTGAAGTGGAAAACTGTTTTTTCCTACTGCTTCCTAGGACACTGCTGGAAAAGAGCCCAGGAGTAGGCTCAGGGTCAGCATTAGCAACTTGGGTGAAGCTGGGCTTTCACTCCATCTAGGATGTGTTCTTGCTCAGTGCTCTGTGGCTGCCACTGGCACAGGAATCCCTGTGCTTCTCATCAGAGTAGGCTTCCGGCTGGCATGCTTTAGGTAGATAAGCTTTGCCAGTAGCAAGAGGCTATAAATGGGCAGAGTGCTCCATCCTAGTATATCACAGTGTGCTAAAATGTCAAGACTGCTTACATCACAGGACAGGCATGCTTCAGGCCCAGCCATTGGAATCTTTTGTTGGGCATGTCGTTCCCTTAGCTGCATGTTGTTTCAACATCAGAAGTTTCTGCTGTGCCAACTGGAAGCTACCACATTGCAGTGCAGTGCAGAGGGTTAGCTTGGGTGATTGATGCTAAGTGCTCAGGGATGCCATTTTGCCCCAATATGGTGATTTAAGCCCTTAAGTGGTCTTTCTGAAAGTGGCTCAGAAGGAGCCAGCAGTCACTAGCTTGCACATTTCCAAATGTTGTCTTTCTAGAGCCTCTTCTCTGGAGTTGTCCCCTCTCTTATGGAATTTGGTGAAATCAGAAAGTAGCTTCTAAGGTAGTAAGAATAAGGAATAAGAGACTGAAGGGCCATGTAACTGGAAGTGAGCCATTTCTTCTCATATTTAGTTTTTGTAGACTTAATTTCAGATCAGTCTAAAAAAAAATACACCAGAGGGCTGGGAATGTGGCTTAGTGATAGTGTGCTTACCTAGCACGCATGAAGCCCTGGGTTCAATTCCTTAGTACCACATAAACAGAAAAGGCCAGAAGTGGTGCTGTGATTCAAGGACAGTACCCAGGCCCTGAGTTCAAGCCTGAGGACAGGCCAAAAAAAAAAAAAAAGACCAGAATATTTCCTTGTCTTCAAAGAGTCAGTGATAAGCCAGCCCTCTTTTTTTCAGGGGAAATGAAGTCACTAATCATTTCAGTAGCTGGTCCCTAGCCTTAGGGCAAATGAAAAAGCATCACATTTTAGGGAGCAGAACTATAGAGACTGACCATAGGTGTTTATATTCAGAAAACTGACTTTATTCCATGCATGTTAATTGAAAGAAGATTTACAAGGTAGTGGGTGGTGTATGGTAAAGAGGCACATATATTGGTGTTTGTCTAGAAACAGCATTGGTCTGTGCTGGCCTGAGCTCAGGTCTGAGAAGATTGGTGGAGTTTAGAGTTCCATCTGTGATGGGAACAGCTGTGCCAACCTGTGGAGTGGCTCTACTCCCAGTGCCAAAATAAACAAATCTGCAGGCTTTTTCCTTGGGTTTTCCTCCTTTGCATTCTTCTAGGATTGTTCTTTCTTGAATTTCTTCAACAAGAATATTAACCACTTGCTACGTACCAGGTCCTGGAAGATACAACAGTAAGACAGAAGTCCTTTCTTTTAGGAAACTCACATTTTTGGTGAGGCAGTACATAAATAACCTCTAGGTATTTACTAGAAAGAGAGATGTACTAATTATAAAAATAGAACAGATTACATAGGGTGATCTCAGTGAGAAGGCAACAAGCCTGAAAGGGGAGGAGACCAAAGCCATATTTAGTCTGGAAAGTGTGTGTATGAACTCAAGCAGACAAAAGAACAAGTAAAAAGATCGTGACAAGGAACCACAACTGGTACATCCTGGAATACAGGGAGACCAGCAAGGCTAGAGCAGTAATGGAGAATGACAAGTGAGCAGGTCAAAGAGGTCACAGAGCCAGCTCACCTAGAGGGCTGGGAATGTGGCTTAGTGGTAGAGTGCTTGCCTAGCATGCATGAAACTCTGGGTTTGATTCCTCAGTACCACATACACAGAAATAGCCAAAAGCGGTGCTGTGGCTCAAGTGGTAAAGTGCTAGGCTCGAGCACAGAGAAGCTCATGGACAGAGCCCTGGCCCCCAAGTTCAGCCCTAGGACTGGCAAAAAAAAAAAATCATAGTCCAGGTGTGCCCCTGGGTAGGAAAAGAGACCCTCTCCAAAAATAACCAGTGCAAAAAAGGACTGGAGGCGTAGTTCAGCTGAGTTTAAAGCCCAGTAACTCTAAAAACAAAACAAAATGGAGCTTGCAGTTAGCCAACATGGACAAGACCATCTAACACAAAGCTTGCTTTATAGTAAAGTGTTGAATAGCTCATGTGCTGAAAATGGGAAAGCATTCAATGGTTATATGCTTTCATACCATTCTAAAGTTTTAACAGTTAAGTTGAACCATGATGAGACAGAAATTGCCTGTGTAGGACAGTAAGGAGTCATATTTGAAGAGGAGAAAAGTAATGAAGGAAATCTTAACTTGATGAAATAATGGACATACATAAGGGTCATGGGATGAGTCTGGTCAGAATATGGGGGGGGTGTCTTACTATGGGGGCGCAGTGAGCAGAGATAGATCTTGGTTCCTACTCACTTTCCTTTTTCCACTTTGGCCTGTGGCAATGAAAGTTACTAAATTTATCTTATTGGGCCTTATTTATGATAGCCATTGTGATTGCTGGAGATTTGCTTTTTTAAAATGTTGAGCAGTTTAGTGTGGTTTGGAGTTTTTCTCCACCCAGGTTGCTGCTCCCTCCTTGATCCAACCTGATTCTCAGCCTGTCAGCTTCCCTCAAAGTCCATCTTTGTTCTCTAAAACCAGCTGTGGCTTACTTTCCCCTCAGCAGACCTGAGTGCTTCCAGGCTAGGCAACTGGGAATGTCTAGGCTTAGAAACTGCTTTGTTGGCTTCTGGCCCAGCCTAGCTGACCAAAATAGCCAGCAGAAGGCCTATTTGCAGAGTGAAATTCCTCCAGGGGAAATACCATAACAGAGGGCCAAAGAAGCCATAGCCAAGATGGTAGGAACGCAGGAAGCAAAACAAGCTGAGTACTCTGAAAGCCTAGGTGTGGAGTTTGAGCCATGTTCTCTCCCAGGGAAAAATTCCCTAAAGCCTACTGTTGTGGTATTTCTGTGGGCCCCTTTCCTCTCCCTTTCCCTACATCTGAGTGGTGTTTTGGGCTAGAGGTGTAGTCAGTGGTAGAACACTGCCTACTATGTGCAAGGGCCTCGGATTCATCTCAAGCAAGGAATGTGTCCCAGTGACGAGAACCCATAGAATATCTCTCCAGGTAAAGACACACTCCATGTCCTGTTGTGGGTCAGTACTATGAAGAGTGCCATGGGGTGTACTTATGGGCGCATAGGGAAGTTACCTGTACAAAACTTGGGCTTTCAGAGTGAGAGTTATAAACAAGTTCTGACAGAGTTATAAATGGCCAGACAAATGGGAGAGGGGCTGCTTCCAGTTTCAAGTAAAAGTGTGGCATGTTTTAACTCCAGGAGTGAAAAACACCAAGTATATCTTGGGAGAGTTGGAAAAGTGAGGAAGAAGGCACAAAGTCTAGCCTTTCAAAACTTATCATCTGGAAACTATAGTGGACTTCATCTGGGGAGTGGCAGATGGGACTTTTCTTTTACATAGATTCTTCTAGCTAGATTGTGGAGGCTAGCGGAGACCAGAGCTTAGAGCCATTCTGGAGGCTGCAGGTGGCTTATGTTAGGATAGTGGCCTTGGAGTAGTGAGTAGAAAGCAAGCAGAAAAATTTCTCTTGAGGAAGTAAAATCTTAGCATTTGCTTATCTACCATGAAGATCCTGCTCAGGTTTCTCTTGTGATTGAAAATACCAGAAGAGAGACTACTTTTAACCAGATACTTGCAAGGAAAGGCCTTTGGAGGTGTTCCTGTTCTGGGAACTAAGCCTCTTGTCAGCAGTTCAGTGAAGACAGACATAGTACACCTTGGAAAGCAGGACTGTTCGCCCACATTAGGCCCATGATTATTGTAATGAGTGGTGTTTTACCAAAGGACTTCACCTCGTCTCAGGTTATGACATCCCTGTATCATCATCACTGTTAATAAACTTTACTGGGGGAGAAACACAGAAAAAAGACAAGACACCCTGAGACCTGAAAGGGTAAAGGCTACAGCTTAGGAAGACAAAATGCTTTTAACAAGGGAAGGGCAGCAGCAGAGATAAAGGCTCTTTTGGGGTCTGGAAGGGGGCCTCAAGCTTGGAATGACAAACTCTAGGAGGGAATGTGCAGTGTTGGTAGTATCTGTGCCTGTCCTAGTAGAGGCCCACAGGGCTGGGTGTACTGGGTCTGTAGGCAAAGGAGGGGCCTTGGAGCTGTCAGCTTGTACCAGGAACCTGACAGCCTGGGAGTGGTACCTACAGTCACTGTGGGTGGAATATTGTGTGAGGGGGGAGAAAAACACATTTGTAGGGGTGGCAAGGAAAGGAATCCACAGCCAGGCTCTGGTGGCTTTTGTCTGTAATCCTAGCTACTCAGGAGGCTGAGATTTGAGGGATATGGTTCAGAGCCAGCCCAGGCAGGAAAGTCCTTGAGACTCTTATCTCTCTCTCTTTTTTTTTTTTTTTGGCCAGTCCTGGGCCTTGGACTCAGGGCCTGAGCACTGTCCCTGGCTTCCTTTTTGCTCAAGGCTAGCACTCTGCCACTTGAGCCACAGCGCCACTTCTGGCCGTTTTCTGTATATGTGGTGCTGGGGAATCGAACCCAGGGCCTCATGTATACGAGGCAAGCTCTCTCGCCACTAGGCCATATCCCCAGTCCCCTCTTATCTCTTAATTAGCCAAAGAAAACTAGAAGTGGCACTGTGGCTCTAAGTGGTGGAGTGCTAGCCTTGAACAAAAGAGCTCAGAGACAGCACAGGCCCTGAGTTCAAGTTCCACAGCTGACAAAAAAAAAGGAATCCACAAATGGAAAGAGTGGGAGAAAATTCTCGAGAATTTCAAGAGACAGCAATGGAGATCTGGTTTAACAGTAAGGAGGTTACTGGACCTGCGCAGGAGCAGCCAGCAGAGTGCAGGACAGAAGTAGGGAGGAGACTGCAGTCTGCCTGGCTGCTATCCCACCACACCAAGTTTAGCCTAGGAGAGAGGAAGAGGGGGGGCTGTGCTAGAGAATAAGTGGTGGAGGTGGAGAATGAAAGCCAGGAGACTAGATGCTTTTCTGTCAGTCTTGAGGTTAAGTTGGTTTTCAATACGGGGAAAGGAAATTCAGGTATTATGCTACTGTCAAGCCTTGTTCTACACCCTTATAAATTTTTCTTGGGGCCTAAGAGATGTACTGCTATTGCTTTTATAGAAAATCACCGTGAAACTTCATCACCCTAGGGACCATTGGTTTTAGCCAACTCAAATTAATGACAAGTCTCTAAATAATACAACTTTGAAAGTGATCATTGCTTTCTTTCAAGACTATAATGGTAATCTTATCAATGTAGCTAAATGTAGTTTTCCACAACCAGATGTAAATTTCTGTTAAAAGCAAATGACACTGCTAAAATGGTGGAAGTAATATAAAACAATTATTTAATGATGCCTGAGTCCATCTTCATATACTGTTTAGCTGTGCTTTGAGTAGTATGAAGGAAAAGTTAAATAAAATTTATATCTGTTATATATTTTAAATAAAAAGGTTCCAAATTAATGAGGATTCAAGGTACCTTTGATCATAATCATGCAGTTACATATCTGGCTACCTCTCCTTAACTACTTTCATTCCCAAAAACTAACTGGAAGTTCCTCTTTTTTCCCTTCTCTTTTCTCAGTGTTTTTCCAGGGTATAATTCTGCCATAGCAGGGACATTATTCTCTATTTTGATCGCTCAGGTCTGCAGCCTAGGGACTATAAAGCTTCGAGTGACACTAGGAGACATCCTTAGAGTGTTTTAATATCTAGAGGAGTATTTCAAAACCAGCTGGGGAGGAAAATGAAACCAAACTGAAATGGAGCAGCCTGGAAGCCTGCAGTCTGCAGCTTGCCTCAGTAGATTCTGCTTTAACTTAACTGAAGAAGCCCAGCACCCAGCGGGGTCTCTAAACACTTTGAGTCCAGGGTAATTAATGACTGCCTTGGGGGTGAGGGAGATAATTAGAAAGTGCTGGGTCATTTCATTTTCACTCCATCTTGTTCTTTGCCTCTGGGTTTCATAATACAGGATGGTGTCTGAGTCAGAGTCACTGACCAAGTTTAGCTGTGAACTTGAGAGCTCCAGGGAGTCTTCTGGGAGGTTCCAGCTGCCTTCCCAACCTTGTCAGAACCTAGTTCCTGTTTTTATCAGCAACATGAGAAATGTAAAAATCTCTCTTTTTTTGCTTGTGTGGTGCTGAGCATCAGTCCTAGGGCATTGCATATGTTAGGCAAGTGCCATACCACTGAGCTATATCCACCCAGTCCCCAAAAAGTATACAAACCTTAAGGATCATTTGCTTTTTTCTTTTTTTTTTTTTTTTGCCAGTCCTGGGCCTTGGACTCAGGGCCTGAGCACTGTCCCTGGCTTCTTTTTGCTCAAGGCTAGCACTCTGCCACTTGAGCCACAGCGCCCCTTCTGGCCGTTTTCTGTATACGTGGTGCTGGGGAATCGAACCTAGGGCTTCATGTATGGGAGGCAAGCTCTCTTGCCACTAGACCATATCCCCAGCCCCAGGATCATTTGCTTTGATTTCCTATCCCATCTCCAACAGGAGCATACATCCTTCCTCTGGTTAGCCAGTGAGAGAGAGAGAGAGAGAGAGAGAGAGAGAGAGAGAGAGAGAGAGAGAGACCATTATCCCATCTCTTAGAAGTTCTCTTAAACTGAAATCTTTGTTTTTGTTTTGTTTTGTTTTTGTTGTTGTTGCCAGTCCTGGGGCTTGGACTCAGGGCCTGAGCACTGTCCCTGGCTTCTTTTTGCTCCAGGATAGCACTCTGCCACTTGAGCCACAGCGCCACTTCTGGCCATATTCTATATATGTGGTGCTGGGGAATCGAACCCACGGCTTCATGTATACGAGTCAAGCACTCTTGCCACTAGGCCATATCCCAGCCCCCTGAAATCTTCTTTAACAATGTTGGTGCTGAGGTCTTGATTCTACCCTTTGAACCTGTGTATGAAACAAGTACCCTGATGAATGTCCCCACTCAGGCACACTGGCTGCAACCATTGCTGCTTTCCTCTAAATTCAGCATTGAAAATCCCCCTTTGGAAATGTCCCTCAAAACACATACAACCTGGGCTGGGAATATGGCCTAGTGGCAAGAGTGCTTGCCTCGTATACCTGAAGCCCTGGGTTCAATTCCTCAGCACCACATATACAGCAAAGGCCAGAAGTGGCGCTGTGGCTCAAGTGGCAGAGTGCTATCCTGGAGCAAAAAGAAGCCAAGGACAGTGCTCAGGCCTTGAGTCCAATGCCCGGGACTGGCAAAGAAAACAACAAAACAAAAACACATACAACCTAACTCACCAGACATGGCCTGATACATACGCAGAAGACACTGGGACTATGATTTCTCTTGTTCTATGATTAAGTTTTTACAAATGTAGTCCAAGATTGTAGTAGCTTCTTTGGCATTCATGTAAATTCTATTGGTTCTCCTTTAGCTTTAAGTCAAAAGCCACTGATTTTTGTTTTGTTTTGTTTTGACATGAGTTCTGTCTTCTTCTTGTTTATTTATGCATGCTGGTCCTAGGCCTGGGCACTGTCCCTGAGGTTTTGTGCTCAAGACTAGTGCTCTACCACTTGAGCCACACTGCCATCTTTTTTGGTGGTTAATTGGAGATAAAGAGTCACCGACTTTCCTGCGCTGGCTAGCTTTGAGCTCACCCTCTTGAGAAGCTAGGGTTATAGGCGTGAGCCACTGGTCCTGGCCTGTTTTGTTTTCTGGTTGTGGGGCTCGAACTCAGGGTCTGGGTGCTGTCCCTGAGCTTTTTTGCTCGAGTCAAATGCACTCAACCACTTTGAACCACAGCACCATTTCTGGTTTTCTGGTGGTTAATTGGAAGTAAGAGTCTCATGGACTTCCTGCCAGGACTGGCCTTGAACTGGGAGCCTCAGATCTCAGCCTCCTGAGTAGCTAGGATTATAGGAGTAAGCCACTAGTGCCTCGCCTGTTCTTGTGTTTTTTTTTTTTTACCTCAATGCATGATTTACTAAACTTTATACTGCCATATATTGATTATCCACCATATTCAAGATCCTGTGCCTGATGTTTTTAAGTAAATGACTGGAGCCTCACAGAAACCTTGAGGATGGTGTCTGTTTTACACAGGGTGCTGTAAATCCAAGAGGAACATCTGACTACCACACTAGTGGATGGACCCACAGTTAGAAGTCTCACTTAGAATTCAATCTGAATTCTGAAGCCTTGTACTCTTAGTTATTATGCCAACCAGTTTTCTTTTCTTTTTTGCCAGTTGTGGGGCTTGAACTTAGGGCCTGAGCTTTTTTTTTTGGCTCAAGGCTCGCACTCTACCACTTGAGCCAAAGGACCACTTCTGGCTTTTTCTGTATATGTGGTGCTGAGAAATTGAACCCAGGGCTTCGTGCATGGTAGGCAAGCACTTTACCACTAGACCACATTCCTAGCCCATCAGGACAGGGATTTGTTGTACGCGTGTGCACTCACCATGTGCACTAGGTCTTGAAGTAAGTTATTTTGGTTACTGTGTGTGAGCATGTATGTGTGTTGCTGGGATTGTGTGTGCTAAACAAGTACTCATTACTAACCTATGTCCTAAGCCCCCAAATAAATTATTTTTATAACTGCGGCACATGGTCTAACAGTTTGAACAACCCTGCTCTAAAGGAAAAGGTGTTTGGGGGTTGGCTTTCATTAGCTCATTAAAATGCTAAATTTTACTTAATTTTATATGAACCTAAAACTAAAGCCAAGGGTAGTGGTGCCTATTTGTAATCCCAGCACTTGGGAGGGAGGCTGAGACAGAAGGGTTTGAAGCCAGCCTGGGCTACAAAGTTAAGACCTCCATCTCAAAAGAAAAACAAAACCAAGTTAACAAATAACTATAAAAAGTCAGTAGAAGCTGGATGCCTGTGATTCACACATGTAAGCCTAGCTACTCAGGAGGCTGAGATCTGAGGATCACAGTTCCAAGCCAGCCCGGGCAGGAAAATCCTGTGAGACTCTTATCTCCAATTAACCACCAGAAAACCAGAAGTGGCACTGTGGCTCAAGTGGTAGAGTGCTAGCCTTGAACTGAAGAGCACAGGGATAGGGCCCAGGCCCAGAGTTCAAGCCCCAAGACCGACAAAAAATTGAAATAAAAAATGTCAGTAGAACTCAAACCAACATTTTTAAAGGATATTTGGTGGAACTGGTTACTGCTTTCAGTCATGTGTTGTACAGACTTGACTCTGGGACCCCTACCCTGCAGTGTACCTTTGCCAAGTAGCACAGGCCCCCACTGCTTCTGAGATGTCACTTTCCCTTTGCACAGATGTATCATGAGTTGAATATGCAGAATGAAGCTGTCCTAATTAGCCCCGGAGCTGTAGGACTGTGCTTATAAACACCCACAGGCCCTACAATGTGTAGGATGTGGTTAAGCAACAGTCCCCGGTGATCTATGGTAGATGTTCATTTTAAAAGGAAATGATTAAAGCTAGGTGCCAGAAACTTATGCTTGTAATCCTAGCTGCTCAAAAAGTTGAGATCCAGAGCATGGCAGTTCAACACCAGCCTGGGAAGAAAAGCTCACTAGACTCTCCTGTCCCTACAATTTCCCAGATAACCAGAGAAAATAGAGATGTGGTTGGGGTGGTAGCATACTTGCATAGAAAGCTCAAGGCCCTGGAGTTCAAAACCCAGTACCACCACCAAAAAAGAAAAGTACAGGGCTGGGGATATAGCCTAGTGGCAAGAGTGCCTGCCTCGGATACATGAGACCCTAGGTTCGGTTCCCCAGCACCACATATACAGAAAATGGCCAGAAGCGGCGCTGTGGCTCAAGTGGCAGAGTGCTAGCCTTGAGCGGGAAGAAGCCAGGGACAGTGCTCAGGCCCTGAGTCCAAGGCCCAGGATTGGCCAAAAAAAAAAAAAAAGAAAAGTACAAGAGAACAGTTGCCCCTTTTTATCCATATACAGTCTTCGAGACTTGAGGGTGAGCAGAGGAGGTTGTCTGCTGACAGGTGCTAGGCTGCCACCCTAAAGTGGAAACATGGGGAGAAGGCTGTTAATCTCTCAGAGAAGCAGCAACAGGGGTTGGGGCATGGTTTAAGTAGTAGAGAACCTGTCTAGCAAACCCAAGGCCTTGAGTTCAAACCCCAGTACCATAACCAAACTAGCCTTGGGATCTTTCCTGCTGTCTGTCTTTTGCATTACTCCATATCTTTTCTTCCAACAGATCCACAGACGAGCATGGCTGCCACTGCTGCTGTCAGTCCCAGCGACTACCTGCAGCCAGCCGCCACCACCCAGGCAAGTGGGCAGTGGGCTTGGAGGGCAGGCTGCTTAGATGACACTCACCACACTTAGGAAACCCTTTCTACTCCCTCACAGTAAACATCCTAGGACATGAGTCCTGGGAAGGTTCTGTTATCCATGTTTTCTGTACCAAGAAGCAGTAGTCATTTGCCTAAGGTGCTGCAGTGGGTCAGGAAGAAAGACCACAATTAAACTCAGTGGTCCTGCTAGAACCTGTCCTGTCACTGCTGCCTCTGGAACAGCCCTCCTCAGTCCAGGGGACATCATTACCATCCCTAGAAAACACACTGAAGCCTCTGTCCTTCCTGGTCAACTCCTTTCCCCCCTATTTTGTATAATGGGCTTATAGAAAACCCTATTTGAGACATGCAGGTACAGCACTGTCCCTGTTCACACAGGGGCAGCAGAAGGAAGAGCTAGCTGACACTGTTAGTTCACCCTGGCCAGGGACTGCTTCTGGAAAGTTCCTTCTAGATAAAGTCATTTCCCATGTTTTCTCCCTTACTTAGCCTCATGGAGAAACCAGAAGGAGCTAGGTGTGTGTGTTTGGTGGGGGGGATGTTGTGGGGAAGAGAGGTCACAGGCTTCAGTTTCACTCCTTCCTTTTGATGCTCTTTCAGGACTCTCAGCCATCCCCCTTGGCCCTGCTTGCTGCAACATGTAGCAAAATTGGCCCACCAGCAGTTGAAGCTGCAGTGACACCTCCTGCTCCACCCCAGCCTACACCGAGGAAACTGGTCCCTATCAAACCTGCCCCTCTGCCCCTTAGTCCCAGCAAGAATAGCTTTGGCATCTTGTCCTCCAAAGGAAACATACTGCAGATTCAGGGCTCACAGCTGAGTACCTCCTATCCTGGAGGCCAGCTGGTTTTTGCTATCCAGAATCCCACCATGATCAACAAAGGGACTCGATCCAACACAAATATCCAGTACCAGACAGTCCCTCAGATTCAGGCAAGCAGTTCCCAGACCATCCAGGTGCAGCCCAATCTCACCAACCAGATTCAGATCATCCCTGGCACTAACCAAGCCATCATCACGCCCTCGCCATCCAGCCACAAGCCTGTCCCCATCAAGCCAGCCCCTGTCCAGAAGTCCAGTACATCCACCACCCCAGTGCAGAGTGGGGCCAATGTGGTGAAGCTGACTGGTGGGGGTGGCAACGTGACACTCACTCTGCCTGTCAACAACCTGATGAATGCCAGCGATGCAGGGGCTGCCACTCAGCTCCTGACCGAGAGCCCTCCTGCGCCTCTGTCTAAGACTAATAAGAAAGTCAGGAAGAAGAGCCTTCCTGTTTCCCAGCCACCAGTGGCTGTAGCTGAGCAGGTGGAAACGGTGCTGATTGAGACCACAGCAGACAACATCATCCAGGCAGGAAACAACCTGCTGATTGTTCAGAGCCCAGGTGGGGGCCAGCCAGCTGTGGTCCAGCAGGTGCAAGTGGTGCCCCCCAAGGCTGAACAGCAGCAGGTGGTGCAGATTCCCCAGCAGGCACTGCGAGTGGTGCAGGCTGCATCTGCCACCCTCCCCACCGTCCCTCAGAAGCCCTCTCAGAACTTTCAGATACAGACAACTGAGCCTACACCTACTCAGGTAACTCTTGCCTCCCTCTCTTCCTCTGATTACCCCTGGGCTTGCTTTTCAAGGTGAAGGCAATCAGCTCCAGAGTTGACCTGGGTGTTGGAGTCAGAATCCTTCAAGGCAAGCAGGAGTAGTTATTTCTCCCTGACAAATGAGCACTCTTCAGGTCTTGTGATAAGTACTGCTTATCAGATGTAGAAATCAGATGAAACTTTTCTACTATCCTACTACTGGGGTTTGAACTCAGTATCTTATTCTTTCACTTAGTTTTTGCACTCACAGTTGGCACTCTGCCATTTGAGCCACACCTCTAGTCTAGTGTTTTGCCCTGGCTGGCTTTGGACTTTCTGAGAAGGTAGAATTAGAGGTGTGAGCCACTGGCACTTGGCTTGTTCTTTTTCTTTATGGAATGTCTTGGGGGATTAATTGACAGCAGATTATACATTTTAGTAATAAAGTTCATTTTTTATTGTAGAATTACTCAGAACAGTAGCAAGAATGAAGAAATCCCAGTAAGAACCATAGAATTTGATGTAAAGTAAGAAACGAGAAAAATTCTGATCCTTATTGACAAGAAAAATAATAGGTAGGAGAAGCTTATTATAGCAGGAACATTTAGGCTAAATTGACTTAGGATAAATTTTGGCTAAGCTTTTTAAATGCCAGAGAT